>NC_050192.1:11541769-11819269 GCF_008315115.2 Sander lucioperca | reverse complement strand
CTGCCACATGGGTGGCAGTGAAGGTCAGGGGCCTCGACGGACCAGACCCGGGCAGCAGACGCTGGCTATGGGGATGTGGAATGTCACCTCTCTGTGGGGGAAGGAGCCGGAACTGGTGCGGGAGGTGGAGCGCTACCGGTTAGATCTGGTGGGGCTTACCTCTACGCACAGTCTCGGTTCTGGAACCATACTCCTGGATAGGGGTTGGACTCTTTTCTTCTCCGGAGTTGCCCAGGGTGTGAGGCGCCGGGCGGGTGTGGGGATACTCACAAGCCCCCGGCTGAGCGCCGCTACGTTGGAGTTTACCCCGGTGGACGAGAGGGTCGCCTCCCTACGCCTGCGGGTTGTGGGGGGGAAAACTCTGACTGTTGTTTGTGCATATGCACCAAACAAGAGTTCGGAGTATTCGGCCTTCTTGGAGACCTTGAGTGGAGTCCTGTATGGGGCTCCAGTGGAGGACTCCATAGTTCTGCTGGGGGACTTCAACACGCACGTGGGCAATGATGGAGACACATGGAGAGGCGTGATTGGGAGGAATGGCCTCCCTGATCTAAACCAGAGTGGTTGTTTGTTGTTGGACTTCTGTGCTAGTCATGGATTGTCTATAACGAACACCATGTTCGAACATAGGGATGCTCATAAGTGTACTTGGTACCAGAGCACCCTAGGCCAAAGGTCAATGATCGATTTTATAATCGTTTCATCTGATCTGAGGCCGTATGTTTTGGACACTCGGGTGAAGAGAGGGGCAGAGCTGTCAACCGATCACCATCTGGTGGTGAGTTGGGTCAGGGGGTGGGGGAAGACTCTGGACAGACCTGGTAAGCCCAAACGGGTAGTGTGGGTAAATTGGGAACGTCTGGAGGAGGCCCCTGTCCAACAGACTTTCAACTCACACCTCCGGCGAAGCTTTTCGTGCATCCCTGTGGAGGCTGGGGGCATTGAACCCGAGTGGACAATGTTCAAAGTTTCCATTGCTGAAGCTGCGGCGAGGAGCTGTGGTCTTAGGGTCTTAGGTGCCTCAAGGGGTGGTAACCCACGAACACCGTGGTGGACACCGGTGGTCAGGGAAGCCGTCCGACTGAAGAAGGAGTCTTTCCGGGATATGTTATCCCAGAGGACTCCGGAGGCAGTGGCAAGGTACCGAAGGGCCCGAAGGGCTGCAGCCTCTGCCGTGAAAGAGGCAAAGCAGCGGGTGTGGGAGAAGTTCGGAGAAGACATGGAGAAGGACTTTCGGTCGGCACCAAGGTGCTTCTGGAAAACCGTTCGCCACCTCAGGAGGGGGAAGCGGGGAACCATCCAAGCTGTGTACAGTAAGGATGGGACGCTGTTGACCTCAACTGAGGAGGTAATAGGGCGGTGGAAGGAGCACTTTGAGGAACTCCTAAATCCGACTAATACGTCCTCTATGGTAGAGGCAGAGCTGGAGGATGATGGGGGATTGTCGTCAATTTCCCTGGTGGAAGTTGCTGAGGTAGTTAAACAACTCCACAGTGGCAAAGCCCCAGGGATTGATGAGATCCGTCCAGAAATGCTTAAAGCTCTGGGTGTGGAGGGGTTGTCTTGGTTGACACGCCTCATCAACATTGCGTGGAAGTCTGGGACGGTGCCTAAGGAGTGGCAGACCGGGGTGGTGGTTCCCCTTTTCAAAAAGGGGGACCAGAGGGTGTGTGCCAATTATAGGGGTATCACACTTCTCAGCCTCCCTGGTAAAGTCTTTTCCAAGGTGCTGGAAAGGAGGGTTCGGTCGATAGTCGAACCTCAGGTTGAAGAGGAACAATGCGGATTCCGTCCTGGTCGTGGAACAACGGACCAGATCTTTACTCTCGCAAGGATCCTGGAGGGAGCCTGGGAGTATGCCCAACCGGTCTACATGTGCTTTGTGGATCTGGAGAAGGCCTATGACCGGGTCCCCTGGGAGATACTGTGGGAGGTGCTGCGGGAGTATGGGGTGAGAGGGTCCCTTCTCAGGGCCATCCAATGTCTGTACAACCAAAGCGAGAGCTGTGTCCGGGTTCTCGGCAGTAAGTCGGACTCGTTTCAGGTGAGAGTTGGCCTCCGCCAGGGCTGCGCTTTGTCACCAATCCTGTTTGTAGTATTTATGGACAGGATATCGAGGCGTAGTCGGGGTGGAGAGGGGTTGCAGTTTGGTGGGCTGGGGATCTCATCGCTGCTTTTTGCAGATGATGTGTTCCTGATGGCATCATCGGCCTGAGACCTTCAGCACTCACTGGATCGGTTCGCAGCCGAGTGTGAAGCGGCTGGGATGAGGATCAGCACCTCTAAATCGGAGGCCATGGTTCTCAGCAGGAAACCGATGGAGTGCCTTCTCCAGGTAGGGAATGAGTCCTTACCCCAAGTGAAGGAGTTCAAGTACCTTGGAGTCTTGTTCGCGAGTTAGGGAACAATGGAGCGGGAGATTGGTCAGAGAATCGGCGCAGCGGGTGCGGTATTACATTCAATTTATCGCACCGTTGTGACGAAAAGAGAGCTGAGCCAGAAGGCAAAGCTCTCGATCTACCGGTCAGTTTTCGTTCCTACCCTCACCTATGGTCATGAAGGTTGGGTCATGACCGAAAGAATGAGATCCAGGGTACAAGCGGCCGAAATGGGTTTCCTCAGGAGGGTGGCTGGTGTTTCCCTTAGAGATAGGGTGAGAAGCTCAGTCATCCGTGAGGAGCTCGGAGTAGAGCCGCTGCTCCTTCGCATCGAAAGGAGCCAGTTGAGGTGGTTCGGGCATCTGGTAAGGATGGAGGGATTATATCTCCAACCTGGCCTGGGAACGCCTCAGGATCCCCCAGTCGGAGCTGTTTAATGTGGCTCGGGAAAGGGAAGTTTGGGGTCCCCTGCTGGAGCTGCTACCCCCGCGACCCGATACCGGATAAGCGGACGAACATGGATGGATGGAGGAAAAGAGCAGAATGTTGTATTAAAATAATGGATAACAGAACAATAAACCAGCTTACACAAAAGTACATTACAGATTATTTTAGTTATGTCGACATCCCTTTCAATACATCAGATACTTCTGGCTACTGTCTTGGTGCCTCACGGTTAGAAAAACTGACAGATGAATGTAGAAACTTTAACTGAAAAAGCAACCACTCTCCAGCAAAAATACTGAATGAAATGTAAAGTATTTATGTTTGTGTAGTTTGTTTACTGTAGCAGCAGCTCAACAGTTGAGAAAACTGTTTTGTGTGTTTTGCTTATTTTTTGCACTTAAGGCGACACTGTTATTAAACAAAGAACCACAATGAAAATATTCACACCAAAGAAATTGTGAAGGAGGAAAAATGTGTATGTTATACAAATGTTTATAAAATGAATTTTTGAATACAATGATTTCCTATTGTAACACAACAACATAGCTGATTTCTTACTGCCTGACTTGAGTGGATTCCTTAACTTAATAAAATGTTTTGAATAAAACATATTGGTCATTGTGTTCTTGGAAACGTTAATAAATTACCCTAGAAAATGCCAGAATACAATAGCTATTAGAAAGTAAAGGAGAAGAATTGTTTGATTATGTGTAGTAAATTGTTTCCCCCTAAAAAATCACTTCTACCTTCATGAGTATGAAATAAGAAAGGTCAAAAATGATATGATGACAAATTACTGTTTTGCAAAGTCTAATAAAATACTGTAAATATCCCCTTAAATGCCACAGGTACAGTAAATGAGATTTCTGTGGGAGAAAAGGTGGACTTAATCTACTAGCTCAGAACTGCCAAAGATCAATATGTATAAGTTAAAAGATGTATTTATGACCCTTTACTTTGAAAAACCCTAATTTACAGGATGGACCAGATTTAAACCAAACTAAATGTGGAGGATGAGGTCTGTGCCTGTGGATCAGACCTCCAATGACTTTGAGGCCCTGGAGCAGAGTAACCTTGCGTGGGCCTGGCAGGACGAGCTGTACTGCGGTACGGCCGAAGGGGGGAGGAGTGGGGAGGCTGGGTGACAATCATTACCCCTGCCAGACAAGGCTTTTTAGGCCAGGGGGGAGGGGGAGGGGGGGGCACAGAAACAATGATACAGTGGACTAAGATTGGAAATAGTGTGTGTCAGATATATGACATGAAAAATACATGTAAGCAGGTGTAAAAGTAACAGCCCAGGAACTAATCTCATCCTCAGAGCCTTGGTGGTCTTGCTCAGACATTTTTTACTTAAAACAAAGGCAAATTCCCCCAGAGATCCACTTCTCTGTCTAATGAAGCCGATCCCAGTTGGGAAATCTACAAAGGCCTCACTGGATTTCAGGCGGTGGTTGAATTTTCCTAAATCAAATTAATAAAGCAAGCAATTATAGCGTTGTATCAGTGATTCTCCAGCCTGTATCTGCAAGTGCATAATGTACCATGACATGACAGAAAATTGCTTTTGAGCACTGATACGATTTTCTCTCTCCTGTCTCCAGGCCTGGTGTTGAGCTGAAACATTTTGAAGGTTAAAAGTTGAAAAGCTGAAAGTGTGCATCTCTTACCATACAGAAAATGCAAAGTAATTCACCAAGGAATAATGGAATGGTCTACTTTTCAGATGTAATTGTGCTTCCTTTTAAATGTAGAACCTTTTTATAGGTCAATAAAATAAGGAAAATACAGGTTTGTTGTTAATATACCCTGCAGAGGACAGTGGTGTAGCATTAATACAACTGCTCATCAGTCACCTCAATGAGGAGCCCAGAAAAGATTTAGTTTTGATCTGTAAAATTATCCCCAAGTGGTACTTTGCTCCTACATAACATTTATTTTTCATATTCACAAACTCTTGGTCCCACATGTTTCAAAGTGGTTTAGCCTTCAGATTAAGACCCTAAGCCTTTCTATTTGAGGAACTAAACTCCGCTCTTTTCTCTTTTTCGCTCATAATCTCTAATAAGTCACCCACTTTGTGAACTATTTTGGTGACAAAGTCCTAGATTTTCAAGTCTTGGTTTTGGCGCAAAGAGAGAAGAAAAAAGATCTGAAGAAGCCAAATCCTTTTAACAATAGTCTACTTGTCTCTCCACAGCCTATGTTGATCTGATAATTGGTCAGATTTCTTATTTCACAAGAAGAGCCTCGTTCTCTTGTCACAAAATTAATTAGGTGAGCAGACTTTAACACACAAGTATCATGGGATTAGTCAAATTAAATGAACAGATGATAATTTTCCTTCAAAAGTGCCCAACACAAGTTACTTTGTGTGAGGGATTAACTACCCTGAAGCCTGAAGACCAACATAGAAATGATATGTCCAAAACACCAAAATAGCCAATGGTAACAGGTGTCAAGACACATGAGAATGGGTTTGTTTACTGGAGTAGAGTGAAGTGGACCATACTGGGGTTGTCACATTACAACTGAACATGTGTAGTTCACAGAAAGTAAGAAAGAAAGGATTCTTTCACAGAGCCAGCAGCAGAAGTGGAAAACAGGCTAAAAGGGAAGCCAGTTTCTTTCTTTACACTGATGCTATTGTCATGGGTGTCAGCACTCAAATTGCTTTCCACTGACATAATCACTCAAGAACATTTGGAAACTATAATCAAGTGATCTTTTTGCAGAACTCAGCACAGCATTTGCATGGCTTCCTGGGACTACATGTCTTTACCTCTTTGATCTTTTGAGAATGTCTAGATTGAAGTACCACCCTGTAATGTCACAAATGGTATGTGTTTTAAGTCAGGCCCAGACAGTTATAAGTCCAGAGCATATTGCAACTTCACAAGTGCCCAAAGGCACAGCTGTGCAGTCAACTGTGGGGAAAAAGAGCAGGAAACTGGAGTAGATTGTGTATTGAAGTTAAAAAAAATAGGATTTTTGGAAAACAAACAAAAAATACTCACGACAATACAGTACAATAGAAAAAGAAATATAAAAATTATACATTTTCCATTACTTTTGACTGAATAATATGAATAAGCAACACATTTATTGATTTCTGCCTGCTGTGTAAAGCAATAATAAAAATGACAAAGCATCCCCTTTCAGCTATTATTAAAAACAGACTTTTAGCATTAAATACTGATTGTTAGTTTCTAACCCTTTGTTAACGAGCTCAGCTGTGGGCATGCCTTCAGCTGAGCTTAGTTTTTAAAGACCCCACGAGCACATGGTCGCTTGTACTGTGGCTGAGAGGGTGTGCTGTGTGTTTTGTTTGGCCACTTTTGTTTTAAATTTATTTTGGCTACTTTGGAGTCAACTCAAAGCAATCGCCTCTTTCTTTTTTGGCACACCACTTTTTCTTTAGAGAACCCGTATCCCCCTGAATCCAGTTTTTTTCTTGCCTTTGTTTTGTTGCTGTCAGTGTTTGAGTTAATCTCTGTCTCGGGGAGTAGCAGAAGCACAACTAATTAAAAACACCTAAGTTTGCCAGATACTTGGCATCCTGATGTTCAGTCATCAACTGGCAGAAACAAAGCAATCATTGAGTCCTGGAAGGAGATCTTATGAAAGTGGGACAAAGGTTTTACCAGTTAGTAGTGAGACCCTCCTTAGATTAAGCTCAATTTCCCAAGGCTGTGCAGTCACAAGATTGCAAATAACCTAAACAGAAGCTAGACATAAAAAAAAGTAATATGAGAGCAGACAACCTGAATGAAAACAAGTAATTGTTGTAATTTGTGACTTGTGAAAATCTCAGCCAAGTTTAATTTGGGTTGTGACCAACTGCTCAGCCTTTAGAAATGAGGTGTATTTTACTCTGAAAGAGTGTTCATAATACATTCAATCAATGGAGAACAGCGATGCCCAACCTTGGGGTTGGGACCACCACAAAGAGTTGCAAAGGAAATCAAGGCGTTGCAGAAAGCAAAGCTGAAAAACATTTATTTTACCCAAAGATATGCTTTTTTTCCTCAGACTTTCTTCTAATCTTTATTTTTTTTTTCTTCTTTTGAATTAGTGGATAGTTTTACTATTTTAGAGAAAATCATGTGGGGATCATGAGCCAAAAAGGCTGGGAACCACTGGTTTAGAACATGTGTCAACTTATACAGGATTGGTATATGCTTAAATGAGTACAAAGTTGCAGTCCTTCCAGATACATTTGCTTTTGCTTTACAACAAGGTCTGCAACCACAAAATCCTGGTTCCTGAACCAGTTTTTAAAGTTTAGTGTTCCCCTTGTTTTAAGGGATAAAAGAAAAGTCTCCGGGTAGACCACAATCTAATTTGATGTATTAGGTTCCTCCCCCCACACACACACCTCCACCACTTCACTACTTGGAAAACAAGTATAGGATGGAGCCAAGGACTGCACGTACTTGATAAGGATTCCAGCAATGAAACCTGATAGATGCAGTCTGCCAGGTAGAAAGACACCATAAGCAGTTAAATTCTCAGATATTGTGGTCTGGTAACCGGTGGCTGACTGTGCCAAACAGAAAACGGGTCAAGAAGGATGAGGGCCGTGAAAAGGGCAGGCAGCATGAGAACTACTAATCCAGAGAGTAAGAGTGCTTGACTCGTGACTGATTGGGGTCACGGAGGTTGGTGATGGGTGCAGGGAAGGCATTTTAAGAGTTTGAAAAAAGGATCAAAAGAGTGATTCTAGTCTGTAGGACTAGTCAGGAGCAGGCTTCTTGACTTGATGGCAAACAGCACGCAGCCACATGGACATACGAAAAGGCAGAAGGTCAATGGCAGTGGTCTGAGAGAGGGACAATGATGTGGCTGACTGTCAATAGAGAATTTGGTTGGTTCTGCTGGACAAACATTTCAAGAATTTATCAGGGTGGTGAAGAGAGACAAGGAACAGAGTTTAATTTAACCTTATCCTTCTCAAGAAAATGTAACTTGATGATAGGACCTGTTTGATTTACTGTAACCTCATATTCATGAAGGTCCAGGATTGGGTACCACCAGTTATTCCTAAATCCATTGAAGTGAAAACTAGTGATTTACTAAATCTGGTTGCACCATTAAAACAAAAATATATATATATTGGCTATCAAAGACTATTCAATTCAATTGCAATTTGATTTATAGTGTCAAATCATAATAGAAGTTATCTCAGGACAGTTTGCAGATAACGTAGGTCTAGACCGTTAGTAACAGATACGGATAGAGAGAGGAACTCAGACAGTGTCTGCCTCCCGAACCCAAACTGAGAGCTGCTTCCATAGGAGAGCCTAATAGCTGAAGGCTCTGGCTCCCATTCTACTTTTAGAGACTCTGGGAACCACAAGTAACTCTGCATTCTGGGAGTGCAGTGTTCTAGTGGGGCAATAGATATGAGCTCTTTAAGATATGATGGTGCCTAATCATTAAGAGCTTCGTAGGTCAGGAGAAGGATTTTATATTCAATCCTGGATTTTACAGGAAGCCAATGCAAAGAAGCTAATACGGGAGAAATATGATTTTCTTAGTTCTTGTTTGTACATGCGCTGCAGCATTCTGGATCAATTGGAGAGTCTTAAGGAACTTGTTTGAGCAGCCTGACAATAAGGAATTACAATAGTCCAGCCTCGAGGTAACAAAAGCAAGGACTAGTTTTTTTGCATCGTTTTGAGACAGAATGTTTTTGGCAATGTTACGCAGGTGAAAAAAGGTGGTTCTTGATATTTGTTTTATGTGGGCATCAAAGGATATGTCCTGATCAAAAATAATTCAGAGATTTCTGACAGTAGTGCTGGAGGACAGGGCAATGCCATCCAGAGAAGCTGTATCTTTAGATATTGAGCTTCGGAGGTATTTAGTACAATAACTTGTCTGAGTTTAACATCAGGGAATTGTAGGTCATCCAGGATTTTATGTCCTAAATGCATGCTTGAAGTTTAATTAACTGGTTTCATCTGGCTTAATTGCTATATATAATTGGGTATCATCCATATAACAGTGAAAGTTAATTGAGTGTTTCCTAATAATATTGCCTAGAGGAAGCATATATAAGGTGAATAGAATTTGTCCAAACACCAGCCTTGTGGAACACCATGGCTAACTAAGAGGTATGACTTTTGTTTTTGTTTATACATTGATGGAGAAATGTGTGTTAAGTTAGTAGTAGTAGTAGTAGTAGTAGTAGTAGTAGTATGAGTAAGTTTAGCAGAGCGAAATATGGCTATGCTTTGACATAGGGCTGGGCAACACAGCCAATATCCCGATATAGGTAATTTCATATCTTAATAACGATATATATTAGGATATAGCATGTTTTGTGGTAATTCAATAAATAAATAAAATAACCGCATGGTAAAGCCTATTTTTCTATACTCCTTTGTGACTTTTCAAATGAAAAGTATTGAATATCTGTCATTTTATTAAGAACTTTAGTTCAAAATTAGCATAACATGCAGGGATCAAAACGTTAAACGCCGCTGAAATGATGTAAATATAGTTCAGCCGCTGGTTTTTCAACATGATAGAAACGATATAGAAAAATATAAACTATAGACATTTTAATATCATTTTGACAATATATATCATTATGTTCAGCCCTAAACTGACGTTATTAGGTAATTTAGCAAAATGTTATGGGCATTACTTTATTTGAGACACGTGGTGTTATTTTTGTAATGTGGTTTAAAATCTTCCCAGTTTGGATCATTAAAAAAGTGTCTGTTTGTGTTCCTTTTTAGGCTTACGTCTTTTACTCTTCATTCTAAATGGCTCAGATATTAGCAAGCTAATGTTAAATGTGTCTGTTAATTAAGTTAGCAACACAACAGTTACACCTGGCAGTCAGAGTTTAATAAAACTAATCTTTATGTAAGAACTAACTTGTGTGGTGCGACCAGTTTTAATTCAGTAACACATAAATCTCCACTTTGAGCACCTTATAACTACACTAAGTTTAAACTTCAGAAGAGCTGGTCCAACTGCAAACCCACACAGGTGTTTTCACTTGTCCTGGCTGATTAGACCTCTGCTCACGTTTGATGCTTGGTGGAGTTGTGCAAGGAATCTTAGGAACGTCTGATGAGGCAAAGTGACAACACCTGTCAAAGGACCTTAATGACTTTTGCTTTTCTAACTCAAATGTAACCGTATATACATTACAAAAATGTCAATCCTCATGCTTTAACTTTCTGCGATGAATAACCAACCTTTGTTTTTAAATCATGACTACACTCTATAAGCAAAAGCCTGACTATAGCGCACATTAAGTTTGAAGATGGGGCTTTAAATCTTGAAAGCGTCTGTCAAACGTTGTCACCACTGCCTGCAGAACATCAATCACATATGGCTTGATTGTCACAACAGCAAAACCATATGTTGAGGATGAATTGCAGAGTTAAGTTCTAAACTGATATATAGACATACAACACTGGAGTGAATGAGTGCTCTTAAAATTAAAGCTGGCTTGAAGCAGAACTATATTGTGGGTTTTATCAAATTTATGACTCATGTAAAGACATTTGGCGACAAAATGGGTTTGCCAGAAACAGCTTAATTGAGCGGCAAAGAACAGATTAAACACTAGATGCAGCAAATATTGTATGCAAGTGTCCTCAAAAGAAAATGCTACTTTTTCAGATTGAACAGTCCTGCGTCATATCTGCACTGAAATTTACAGTAAACTGGAAAGCTGAAGGACATCTGAGATTCTGCCTGATCAGCACAACAGGCGGCTGTCATGATTAATGCTGTGAGACATGAAGACACAAGTGTTGACTGGAATTTAAATAAGGACAAACACACCCATACAAAGAAACACAATAAGACACTTTTTTTTTTTATTTTCTTACATGCTGCTGCTGTGATAAGGCAAATGAAATTGTAACAGAAGTGAATTTGAAGTGTATTGGTGCAAGACAATATGTCTGGGCTGCATAATGACCACTAAGAAGTGAAGCTTATTGGCTGTTGCCATAGAGCCCTAAATAGCAACAAGACATGAAATGTAAGGAAAATGGAATATAAACATTTTGCTGGAATCACACATTTCTTTGAGAAGGAAATAAATCAATCTCCATTCAAACAGTTTCATGAATTAACTTCTTAAATTAAATCCAACGCATGTTGTGCAGCTACACAGAAGTGCATTTAAGTGGAGAGCCCAAAGCTTCCAATTATCTAGCTGTATCTTTGGCGATGTATGTGAAATGATGCATCCAGCTGCTAGCATACCAACATGCAATATTTCAGACTATGATATGGTTTTGCATCTGCTTTTTCTAAATCTAAAAAAACTTAAGGAGATAATCAAGATTAAAGAAGGTAAATGTCTGTAGAGCATGCAGAGTAGCCTAGAAGACTCTATTATATCACTTAAATATGGTTTTATTCCAGTAAAACACTGCGTAAACATGATCTCTATGGAGGAGAGACACTATCAAAGAGACGTTTAAAGTCCTCCATTAAAAAATGTGTTTTGCTTATTGTTACTTTGATTGATGTTTGATCTACACTGTGCAGAATAATGTGTGTGTGTGTGTGCGTGTGTGTGTGTGTGTTTGTGTGTGTGTGCACATTGACCTGCTGAAGAGGGAAGGTTTCTGTGTGCTCACCTTGGCGCTGTGAACGTGAGAACAGGATTTTGTGACATCACAACTAGTTTGGAGCCAATCACTGTTCAGTATGCAACTTCCCTAGTCAGAGGTGGAAACAAAGCATCCAGTGCACATATAGACTTTTAAGTGAAGTAGAAGACAGTCCAGAAGCTAAAGTTAGGAAATGAATATGCATATCTGAACCTTTAAATTCTGGATTTTGTAATAAGGGAGAATGAGTTAAGTAGATGTAATCAGATATTTCCATGTCTTCAAACATGAGGGGCTTTAATTAATATAACCCAAGAGACTAAAATAATAAAAACAAAAGCTTTTATTGAAAACCAAGCCACACTGTCAAAAATAGAACTGCACAAACCCTAAAGAAATAAAAACAAATCAAATAGGCCTATAGGCTACATGTTATTGGAGGGTGACATTGTAAACAGTAGGCCTACACATAGATACCATGATTAACTATGTGAAAAACTCTTTCATGAACTGATTTGTCTTTGTGGCCCTGAAAACGCTACTTTTCATCTGAACACATAAGTGTCTTGATACATCGCTGCCTTTTTGCTTCCTGGATCAAACCCCTCCAGCTTCAACAGTGACTGCAAACTGCATCAGAGAGCTGAGTGGATCTCGGTGTCCATTTGCGTCGCCAGAGCGTTGCAGCTTTAACCGGTCCATCATGCCTTGCGGTGTCCCAGTTCAGTTCCGATGCAATTTACAACAAGCTCTGTGGTCCTCCCTCGCTGATGATCAGAGCAGAAAGCAAACCGGCAGAGCGGCAGATGTTGAGAGCCCCATGTCGGATGTCCAATGACCGGACGGACGCATGTTTACATTCATAAAGGCGGGGATGCACCCACAGATCTGATGCAGGCGCGGAGCAGCGCGGATAAACAGAATCTCCCGCATGTAACCCGCATAACATGCAGCGGAAAGTACCGGATTTGAACCCGGAGAGAAATACTGAGGCTACCGCACAACAGGAGAGTTTCAAATGCTCTGACACACAGTGATCGACTGCTGAAAACAGGTATGTTGTTGGGTTTTACACAGGGCTGAATGCATTCACTATCTGCTGTGGCTCGAATGCGTCAGTCAAGCCAACATTTTAAAATCTGCTGCTATTAAAACAAGAATTGTAGGCTATTAAATTACCTCAATTATATAGCCTAATTTTATACTGAAGATCCTTTTTGTCATAGTAGCCTATATCTGGAAGACAGAAAAACAAACTAGAGAAGAAAGAACTAGCAGACACTGGTCAGCTGTAGTTGCATAACTTTATTTTCGCAAGAGTGTGTTTATTCATGTTTTTCTCCTTATGCTCCCTTTTTAAATACTACACTAATGTGGCGGACTATTTTTATGACTTACTTTTACCTCATATTTCACACAAGAATACATCCTTAAATGGAGTGATACTGGTGTTCCACATGGTAACATACCTGATCCATGAACCAGCAGGAAATGAGTGAGTGAGTGGTCAGTGTGTGAGTGGTTCTGCTGAGCCCTGCAATGATGAATCTCTTAATAGAGTTGGGCAATAAGCGCTCACTCAGCAGTGGCTTTAATCAGAGTCCCTTCAACTGAGTCATCCAGCTACAGTAAGAGAGTGGAAAGTCCTTGAAGCACAGGTGTGATGGAAGCAAGGGCAAAACTCCTTCACAGGCACTGTGTTTGTAGTAGGAATACTCTGCAATACAACAATAGAACATAAAAGGTCTTCTGCAAACTAAGTATTTCTTCTGACATACAATATTCCTTTTTTTGAATAACTTAATAGGCCATTCTTTTTTTTTTGTAGATGAGGAATAACTTTAAAATCCTGCCCCTGCCCAATACATCTCTTTGTAGTCTCTAATAGAGTTTAGTAAAAAAAAATTAAAATAATGTGCTTTGACTACACAACAATGCTGCATAACAACAACTACAGCAAATAAATATTACTTTTATTATCAGTTTAATCTGTTATTTTAATCTTTTGCTCCAAAAACTGTAAATAATAAAAAACAGAAACATGCCTGTCACAATTTCTGAAAGCCCAAGGTGCTGTCTTCAAATAGTTTGTTTTGCCCTACTTAAAATGTCTAAGCCCAAATAGATTCTGCAGCAAATCCTCACAAATTAATTGAATGATTAATTGCTTATCAAAACGTTGCCTGTTAATTTGTTAATGTACTTTTTTAAAGCTGAGCATCAAAGCTGCATTTACACAGCCCTCGCTGGTGTCTGCTTTTCTTACCTCCAGTCATATTCATAATCAAAATGATTCATTTCACAATGCATAGCTATCTAGATGAGTAAACATATCATTTCATGGAGTCGATATTTGCCTGAATGTCAGACGTGTGTTACTAAAGCAGAAAACTCTAATTTCACAGACTTCACAATGTAAATCCAGCCCAGACTCCCCCTCCCACCACCTCCATGTCAGCTAAGCTCCGAGTCTTACAGGGTTAAAGGCTTATTGTCTCCACCAAGCTGATTAGTTTTAACTTTTGAGACAATGTGGCAGTTTGGTAAGCAAACTTCAATATGGGGATCATTCAGGTCTTCTGGAAATATAATCAATACAATGCTGAGTGGGATTTTGAACGTTTTTTTCCATATGTCTTCGGCAGTTCACCAACTTAATTCCACACATGATGGTGGAAATTTGGATACTGGTCCACTGCCATTTAAGATGTTTTCAGTAGTTTGGATTAAAATGTTCCATCCATGTAAAACTCCACTGCTTGTTTGTTCACAGGAAAATTTTAGATTGCGTCAGATATTAGATATCTCACAGAATAGATGGTTGGCAGTTCCTGAATTGAAAGCAGTTCTGTCTGATTACTCCCTGAATATTTTCACTCAGCTTATTCCAGCTTTTTTGTTTTTAACCTGCAGCCATCTCCCTCTCCTCAGCTTACAAAGTTGACGTGGCGCAAATCTCTAAAAGGCGTCTCCATTGAGCAGCACACAACTGCATCTAGCAGAGCACTCATGGAGAGAATGAAGCAGAGGTCGTAAATTGAAAAGAAAATGGGAGGTTGTAAGGTGTCGGTTTGGATCCAATTTCCCATTTGAATAATTTTAATATCTTTATCACCCTGCAAAAGAAAACACCACATAAAATATTAAATGAAGCAAACTGTTTACACAATTCAGTAACATGAGCTATTTAAATTAGCTGTATACATGGTTAAATGTAATTAGCTCTTACCAGTGTATTGCTGTGTGTACTTTGTCCACAGCAATCCCACCAATCTGTCCCAAAACGTCCCAGATAGATAATAAATACTGTAAACATAGTTGCTCGAGGATTGTTGTTGTTTCCCCCAAGCAAAGAGATTTTGAGAACAGCAACAGACAGAGAATGGAAGGTGAGGGATGTCAGGCTTTATCCTGGAAATGTACTTCCGTTTATCCAGACTAAGGATAGACTAACAGTGTATATAGTGGGAACAGTGAACAGAAACAGGAAAGCTGCTGTATGATTTGAAGCTGTATGCCAACTCAAAATCAAATCACAAAGTCATGAGCATATTACTGCGAGCGCCACTGGGCCCCCACCATACTCATGGTGTCATTTTGTCTGAGGATACGGGTCCAATCCTAATTTAATTAGCCTTTCTATATTTAAAATTGACTTGAGCATTCTTGTGGCTCGGCTCTATGGATGGCAAACTTTAGTCCAGACTGAAATATCTTAACTACTACGAAACATCCTCCAAAGTAGAACCGACAATCAAATTATATTTAGCTTTCTTTTGAGTAAAATTCTCATCACACACTCGACAGCCATTTGAATTCCAGAGCTCGCCTCCCTACATGCACACGTTCCACCAAAACAAGTTTCTTCCCGCGGCTATTTTGCAGAGGCACCGTACCTGCGTCCGGCGCCTGGCGCCACCCAAGACAATTGTGATTGGTTCAAAGAAATGCCAATAAACCAGAGCATGTTTTTCTCCTATCCCAGAATGTAGTGTGGACTACCCAGACCTTCCTTCACAGTGATGTGGAGGAAGGTCTGGAATTGCGAGACTAATATTCACGGTATAGGAAAAAAGCTCTCTAAGAGAGGCTTTGTAATAAATGAGGTGTGTGTTTTATTGACTTAAAGTATAGCCCTGTAGGCTACAGCCAGAGATGAATTTCTCCTTTTGGAGGTCAACTAAACTGTATGATGGCTCCAGTTGAAACTCTGTTGTTAATCACCACCAGCAGACCAACTCTGAGACGTTCCAGCGACACCCCACTTACTCCCAAGTTTGAAAAGCCCTGCTGCAGTACACACCTCCACTTTTTATCGTAGCCCACATTCGGAGGAAACAAAAGAGGAAGTGACAGGGAAGCATGGGTTGCTTCTTAATTGTTAGTGATTGTTTGGTCTACTTTCCCAGACCGTGCCCTCCAATCAATCCAGTCATCTGTGTAAGGCCTCTGACAAAGCCAGAGCTGTGTCACCATGGTGAGGGATTGTTTGCATTCAGTCATGCCGCTATAGCCATGTGTGCGCGCGCACTCACACACACACACACACACACACACACACACACACACACACACACACACACACACACACACACACACACACACACACAGCAGCATCCTCTTTTGTCTGTGCACCACTTGTTTCAGTGGACCCCCTCTTGCTGCCTCAACCTCCTTGTTGCTTTAAAATCTGGCCCCTGATTTCATCATCGTCTGTTGTTAAACTGCTCATTACTGCTGCTGCTTTAAAATGTCACGTCTTTATGATACAGAGTCACTAAAATCACCTTTTCATATGTATTGCTTGTATGTAAGAATAGTTTGACTCAGAAGTCTGCTATGATATCTGTACTAATAAAACTGTGCTATTTTAAACGTGGAAGAAAATAGATCATCAGTACAAAAATATGTACTTTCTGTATGCACACCTAATTACAACTTAATAGTGTCTCAAAATGCTGAAATAAAAGAGTATTTTTGTATATTTAAAATTTCAATAATTATCATTAATACATTAACCCTTCATTGTTGGCACACTTCAAGTACATTGTTCATACAGGAGTTCTAATGGAATTATAGATAAATTAACTGCAATTTAGTCTTGTTTTTACAAAGGGTTTCCATTAATAATGATTATATTTTCAAAGTGACACTAGTGCAATGGAAATCTACAATAATGTTTCACATTGGGCTTGTGCTATTGGAATGCACATGTGCAGGTTTAATTGGATTTCTTTTAGTCAATGACGACATTATTCTGTTATGTTTGTTGTTGGTAGGCTGCTTGGAGAAATAAGACAGGGTCAGGGGGTGTTCAGACTTAATCAATGAGTTTGTTAAAGTGTAATTAGGTGATTGAGTGAGGGAGCACTGGGCTGAAGCTGAAGGCAGGATATGAACTCTTTGGTGGGCATTTTGCATTTAAACCCAGACTGGTAGTTATTGTGACCTTAAAAAACATTTTTTTTGTTTTTTACATTTTTCAATCTTAATATGCTCATCTCTGGGATATTGAAAGGGGCTTTTAAGTGGTATTTTTGTGTTGATCCGTCTTGTGAATCACTATCCGTGTTAGTGGAAATCCATAAAAGAAACACACTGTGTCCCTCCCTAGCTCTGCCTTCTTGTGGCATCCTGAAAATGAAACTTCAGGGGAGGCACACTGAAGTCACGACTAAGTTTAGCTCAACGGTTTATAGCCAAGATGACACAGTCTTCTTCATGTCTGAAACCACATAACTGCAGCAAAAGTTGTCCAAAACCACAAACATCAACCTCAAAAAACACACTGTTTTTGGAAGCTTTATAAACATAATTCTACCTGTAGTAACTCTGTCTGTAGTAGGGTGAACTTTACTGTCCTTGATCCTCTGTGAATGGATGACTACGTGATGGATTCAGTATGCAGTTGGAATGTGAAGCATTGAGTCTGTGTGTTTATTAAACTGTGACTAATGGAAAAGGAAATTCTAACTGCTATGGCACCTTTCCCACAGGTTCTGAGGTTACTCGCTGTGAAGAGTTGTAGCTCAGTCTGACACTAAATATGGAAAGTATACAATTTACAAGGAAGCTGAACCGAAATAGAACCACACATGTTTGCAGCATACTAATTTGTGTACACTCACCATGTAGCATGTATGATTTATTTATTCACACTCTGGCAGCAGGGGCTTCAAAGTGATGGTAATTTAGATCAAAGACATAACCAGTGAGAAAGTATGGAAATAGAATGATGAAAATTCAGAACAATAGCAGCAATGGCTGTGAAAAGAGGCACAGAGGTGGCTGAGGGGCGGCGAGCTTCTTAGTGATTTCAAGTGTTGGAAGTTATTAGCGGGGTAAAGAAAATCGAAGCTCGTTTCCACAAGGAAAACAGACTGCAGTGGTGATGCTGTTGTGCAGATAATGCGATTAGTTTGACGTTGACCTTATATGCTCCCAGGCCACAGCTTCTAAATGTGTACTTCAGCTCAGCGGTACAAGATTTAGATTCCCAGTGAAGTCAGCCATTGAATGGTTATGAAAAGGCTGTTTCAACATCTAGGATCAAAGAATATAACCTATAGGCCTGCTCAGTTTGACTAAAGAACATCTGCTTCTGCACAGCTGCCTGCTCCTGTGGCGCTGCACGCTGCTTCTCATACCTACCAGCATATGTTGTGATATTTGTGTCAGAGGACTAGTGAGAGCATGCAAATCGAGAAATTAAATTCGAACAAAAGAACAACACAAAGATGTGTTAGTGAGAACAGATTTGACCTAATATTTTCTACATTTTATGATCATGTTTGATATTTTAGCGAGTCTGCACTCGTAGCTAGAAGTGTCTCCAAGGATCTGAATAATCTTTTAATTAAATGCAACTGTTACCTTGGTGGAAAAGGTGACATATAGACCTGAAAAGACACTCCAAGAAGTCCTTATGTGGCACCCTGCCAGACCCAGTCTCTTATTTTACCATGTTTATAATAATAATATAATAATGCCTATATTTTTCACCTTTCATTTATGAGTATTTGCATATCAAAGTATGTCGTTATTGACTCACTTGGACATGAATGAAGTGAAAATAAATTAGCTGCAGCTTATTTTGCTCTCTGTTTGGATGGTTCATGATGATTGTATCACAGAGGAGTGAATGACTTTAGAACGACTTTTCACATAGATGTGCACATTTTGTGTGTGTGTGTGTGTGTGTGTGTGTGTGTCTGTGTCCATGTGTGAGAGGGAGATAGGAGGGAGTGAGCAGATTTACAAGCTTGTGTCAACACCGGCTCTTCCTCCTGGTGTGATTTCGATATCACCCGTCATTGAATAAACATTGCATCTCAACTTTTCAATTGCAGCTGTGGCAGTATTAAAGGCGTCATCACATCTTCTGTTAGGATACTGTGTGTTGCGAAACCATGTCACGGAGCTTTTGTTAAGCTGACCGCAAATTCAATGCAACAATATTGTTTCGAAATACTCTTCCAAGTTCAACTTTTCCAATGAACAATGTGTCCAGATTAGAAAGGGTTTCACTCAATTGACCTCTTGCTCAGAGGATAATCTTACAGTAAGTATGACATGTTTCCTGCTCTGATTTTCTGCCTGAACCACAACCAAAAATTATATTGTTTTTTTTGTCATCCTAAAAGTGTTTGCACGCTTTTTTGTGGCAACCTCAAACCTTCTTCTTTGCTTTGTTTATCCATTTGTTTCACCTTCATTCCCCCTTTTTTCTTTAATTTCTCCCCTTTTGTCCCCAATTCAGTTGAGCTGTATTCATGGGTATAGTGTAATTTACGGTGCTGTAACAGGCATCTGGGTTTAGATATATCCTGCACTATCTGTCAATACGATTACAAATCATCCCGTTCCCTACCAAAGGCAGGTCTTGCCCTTACCAGATGCTTTTAGTGCAGAGGAGTGTGCAATGTAATACAGTCAGAAAAGGCCTCGAGGGGGACTTGTAGTTAAATTGCAGGAGGGATGGGAGTCTCACTCTAGCTGTGAAGCTCAAAGGCGCCTAAATTGTGAAGGGAGGACTCCAGCGATATGGTCGTCAAGGATCAGAGCTGAGCTGATGGCCCAGTCAGGAAAAAGGAGGGCGGCTGCCCAGTAGGGTTGCAATAGTCGGAGCATTAGGTAGCAGCTCCTTCACTGCTCTGTTGCGCTGGCCCTGCTGTTGTGGCCTTGCCAGGTTCATAATGACTGCCTCGCTGCTGAGGTGCTTGTGTCAGCAGTTTGAAATGGCTTTCGTTCAGCGTGTATTCGACCGCTGTGAGCTTTTCTGCACCAACACCAGCAGATGAAAAATATATTGGATGAGGCCTGTTAAATGGTCACAATCACTGCACCAAGTGTGTTTTTGCAGCAATTCATCAGCAGCCTTACAGGAAACCGCTTCAGAAGAACAAGTGTTGTAACTTGTTGTGAGAGTTGCGTTTAAAGCACAACCAAGTGTGTTATCTAGTGTCATGTCATTGTAAGTCATTCTGGGAAATGTAGGAAGTGACTAATTGAAACATGAGGCTGAGGCGATAAAGGGCTGGGATATAGACTTTTAGCACAATCATATTGTGACAAAATTCTGTTGGCCAAATTGATGATTTCAAGTAAACTAAATTAGTTGTTAAACCTGCAATGTTTTGGCCACTTGGGGGGGCAGCACTGTAAACACACCATTGACATGTTATCACCTTATAAAGTTAATATGGTTAATATGTTAGCAGTTGCAGTGCAGCTTTAATGTTTTTGTTTTACAAGTGTGAAGAGTTTTGTCTGAAATGTAACTGTTAATTGCACCAGACGGTTTAGAACCAAGACGTCCCAACTCAGTAATTTCCTGTATCTGTGTCACGTTGGTTTTGCCACTTCCAAGCCTATTTAGGAGACTAGCAGCAGGTCCTGAGTGTATTGATTCCAATGGGAGAAGTGAACATGAACACAGATTATGTTGATATACTGATTATTTTGCCACATAGTCACCAAAGTAAATATTTGACCCATTTTTCACATCCACATTTCACTAAAATGGCATTCATCAGATGGACGAATCAGGAGAAAATTAAATTAGTTTGAGACCTGTTTCAGTCTCATGAACAAACTCCCGTGACATCTGGCAACACGGAAAGGCTGAAAATCCAGACCCAAATCCGAAAGATTAAGCGTCTGGCAAAGAGTAATGAAAATAGCCCAACTCGAGCGGCGGCACCAAGCATGCATTTGAAAATCTCACTGCACGCAATTGGATAACACTACGACCAATCACAACAATACACGGGGTGACGTATCCAGAGCCCCATATGCTTAGCTACCAGCGGAGCTAACTGGTAGATTAAACTGTCGTCATCAGTTTAGCTCGCCTCTGGTCCGCCTATATCAGATACACCGATGTGATTGGTGCAGTTTGGCTACAAGGGCATAGTTAAACGTACAATATGTAACTTTCTGCCACTAGGGGTCTCTCAACCAAAAACAATGGATTGTAAACACAGACGTTTGATGGGGAGTTGCGTGGAATTATGGGAGTTTTTATTGCTAAACATTATCGTCGATTAGAATGTATCTGTTCACGGACAAGTTTACCCATTCAAGTTTATTCATGTTACGTTTAGTAACGTTCATTCATGTCATGCTAATAAAATAGCTGCAGTTTCCCCAACATAATTACGTTTTTTTTATATTCAATCTGTATTGGTAGCTAGCTGACCAGTTAGCTAGTGAGCCAGGGCTAACGTTAGCAGGTTTTAACTGCTGGCTAATGATTAGCCAGGGAGGAGATTTTCGGTACAAACACCGGTAGCTAACATTATGGATGGCCAATGTTGTGACTAGGATGCCTGGGTCTGCTATTCTCTGTTTCCTGACGCTTCATTAAACTGCCGTTAGCGTCGTAAGCACCGGCTGGGGCTAACGGTAACGAGCTATTGCTACATGTCCCGGCTGTGTTTTCAGCTATCATCCTGAATGAAGTCTCTTTGTGCCGGGGGAGTGAGGCAGGCAGACCGGAGTGTACTAGCTGGCTAAATTAGCATTAGATTAATCGTCTATCTATACAGCTAACGTTAACGTTGCTAGTGAACTTATTCGTGGATTAGCACAGTGCTGCTTTTATCTATGGTCAAAACAATCATAGGCTACTACTAATAACTTTATGAGCGTATTGAACAATGTTGTAACCCTATAATGTTATCCACCAAGCATTAGCTAGCATTAACGTTAGCTTCTTGTCAACCAGCACATACGTTGTAGTAACATTAAGCTGGATTAATATTGATATGTATCAATAAATAAGGTTTCTGCTGTATTACTGTTTTGCAAAGTGGCATGTAATTAATCACAAAATGATGCCTTTTGGCAGAAAAAGCAGTGTTACCCCTATTTTTTTCTGTGACATGACGTGATTTACAATTACTCTCAAACGTAGCATCTGGGTGCCCGTGTTTTGACGGAAGTTATGAGTAGCTAGATGGTGAAAGGTTATATGACGCCACTGATGGGCGACTAAGTAAAACGTGACGTGTCTGAAAATAAAATAACAGATTTCTCTGGGTTTGCCATTTGGTGGAAACATTTGGGATAGTGTAACTACACAACTAAAAAAAATATAAAACATAGGTATGGTCGTTTTTAGACATTTTATAGCAGAGAAGTTACATATTGTACCTTTTAATGAGCATCATTACTGAATGCCAGAGTGACTCGCTGAGCAAATTCAAATTGTGCTCTTGCGAGAACTCTGGATTTCCAGGGTACTAACAATCGCAAACAACACAGAACTTATTTCCGTAATGCTAATAGGGCTATTAAATATGTAAATGTATATAATGTTAGCAATAGAAAATATAAATACATGATGCAAATATAACTTGTCATCCATCCACATGACGTTCACTACACTTACAAACGAGGCCGCGCTCACTTAGGAGACAGGAAGTGTGTACCGTTTCATACCATTGGGGCAGCACGTAATGTGTGTAATATCTTTAGTTATAGAGAATCTTTGATTGCACTGAACACTATTTTCTTTTTTTCCTTTCTAAGGATGGACAGTTAAACATTATTAGTACCCCCTTGTGGTATGGAGGAATGAGGGCCTCTGGATGAAGGCCATGGAGCTGAAAGTGTGGGTGGACGGAGTGCAGCGCATCGTGTGCGGGGTCACGGAGTTCACCACATGCCAGGAAGTAGTCATTGCTTTGGCACAAGCCATTGGTAAGCTTAAAAGTACTTACTACAACAATATGAGAAACAGTCATCTTTCGTGTTCACAGGAGGTAGAAAAATATTCAATATAAGAGGAATATGAGCAGTAGATGTGAATTATTATTTGGTTATATGATGGGGGTTTGGCAGCCCATTATAGATACAAAACTAATAACATGACAAAGACCACTAACAAGAATAGTGGATTTACCACCATAAGATGAAATCCTCTCCATATGGCTCCTATGCTTAAAAACCTAAACTAAAGTGGTGAGAATGATATTTAGTCCCAAATAAATTCCTATGGGGATATTCTGCTATGTGGGTTGTCTCCGATATTGGCCAGGCAGGTTGTCAGATATACTGGAGATGATAAATTGCAGTAAAATGAAAAGTGGCTAGAGGGCACAAAGGGATTTTCACCATAAACGGGCTGCACAAAACGAGATGAGTCATGCTGCAGACTTTGCTTTACTTACGTGCTGTAATTGCAGAGGAATAAGTTGACACTCCTTCTCTGTTACGCATTGACTGGGTTGTATTGTGCATATACTGTAGCTGGGAATACAATACCATATACATATGATTTCATCAAATTGAAAGATTGTTTTTAAAATGGACAGATTTCTACAGGGATTTCTCACTAACTCCCATAGATTTTTCTCAGAGTTAAAACACCTGTGTCTTTTATGGTGACAGTGTAGCAGGAGTTATGGCGTTTACTGTCCTTTGTGTTCTCTGTTCCTTTTGTCCAGGCCAGGGCACTTTGATGTGAATGGCTATAGTAATGAATGTGCCTCTTTTACAAGGAGCCTTACTGTGTAAGATGGGGGTGAGGGTGCAATAGGCAGTGTTTTACTGTTATCTATATGTGCACAGACAAGAACACACACACACACACACACACACACACACACACACACACACACACACACACACACACACACACACACACACACAGAGCAGTGAACCATTGAATGTAGCCCTTACTGCCAACACAATTACTGTTTGTTGAGTTGAATTTTCCCACTGTTAGGTTCTTTCATTAAACATGCTGGGTACAGTTCTTTGAAACTACCAATGCTGCACAAGCGTGGGAGATTTTTGAAAGAGTTTAATGTAGCTGTTCTGTCTTTGTGTGCTTACAGTAACTTCTTATCACAAAGAGTGTGCACCATGACAACATACACAAATAGTATTAAATAAAATGGTAGTCATTAAATGATGCATGTTACTTCACAGGCCATAAATATGGGTGTCATCAGCATAACAATGAAAGTGATTCATGTGTCCAAGGGCCCAAGAATAGATCCTTGGGAAACACCAAAGGTCGGAGGGACCCCCCAAGGAGAGAGCAATACCAACCACAACAGAGAAAGTTTCATTGAACAAGTGTGAGCTGCATCAGACTACGTTTACACGTGGCCGGCTATTTTCATAAACAGACATTTAGAACCTCTTATGTTTTCAGAAAAGTGTTCGTTTACATGTACCCGTGTATATATGCTATCAATGCTGTCAAGAGCATGCCACACCTGTAGGTGGCAGTGTAACAAGAAGCTCAAGCCCACGTTAGCCAATCAGAATCCCGAAAATAGCAACAACAGCAACGACTCACTTCCTCTTTCTCTCTCTCGGCTGCCTAAACCTCCATTTGTCTCAGTTTACATGCAAACGTGCAAACGAAGTTTTCCAAAATCTCCACTTTGGCCGGAGTTTTTAGAAATAATCATTTTCTGTGATAAAAACTGGGATTTCGTGTAAATGAGAGGCCAAACCGCAGGAAAATATCTGCGTCTTCCCTTCGTGTAAACGGGGCTTCAGTCGAAGGCATTCTCCCTGTTGAAACCAGGGGTTGATGCATAGATTGTATAAGTGAAGCCGAAACATCTAGATCGCCCCCTGGTGGCTGGCTGCAGTATAGCACATAAATCCCGCCCCTTCCATGTTAGTGGATGGGACATGGGCCAAACTAAATAATCTGAAGTACACGTCAAATAAATTTTTTTCAAAGATGGTTTCTGTCATTTTAGGTTGTTCAAGTGTTTCAATGTCGATTTTTATTAGTTATTTGATGCTATAAAAACAGGGTGAAACATCATGATTGATGGCTGTGATTGACTCGCAATTGGTCAGGCGGGTTTATAGGCGGGACTTTGATACCGCTTATCCACTGCCTGATCACTACTCCGCAGACTCTGGCTCTAAAATTACAAGATGGCAGCGCCTGTATCTGGGATATTTTGGCTCCACTTTTTATACAGTTGGAGGAAATGGAGACGTGTCGTCCATCTTTATACACTGTACAATCTATGGTTAAAACCCATTTTATAAGCAATAATCAAAAGCAAAGCGGAAAAAAATGGTATTTAAAATTTTAAATTGACAAAAACAACCCTACAGCTGTCATCATGTTTTGATTAAAATTATGCTAAATCCTGATCGGTGCATGGAAGTTTATGACACTACCTGTTTCCAAACTCAGCCCCGCCCACTTCAAAACAGGGACTGAGAAAAAAAGGAAATACAGAAAATCTCTCATGAATTATTCAAACCATTTTATAAGATTATTTTGTGTTCACGTAGGACTCCACTCATAGTAAGAATCTGATTGAGAAAATATGTTATCATGGCTTGTAATTAAGCACCACACGCAAACATTTTCTTGTTTTGTCCCAGGACGCACTGGCAGGTATACTTTGATCGAGAAATGGCGTGAGACAGAACGTCACCTGGCTCCACATGAAAACCCTGTAGTGTCCCTTAACAAGTGGGGTCAGTATGCCAGCGATGTCCAGCTCATCCTCCAACGAACCGGCCCGTCTGTTAGCGAGCGGCCCACTTTTGACGTGCAGGCTCACGTCCCAGAGCGTGGCTTCTACCGGCAGAGTCTGCCACCTCTGGCCAAGCTCCGCCCGTCAGGGACAGACCGCTCGCTTAAACGAAGGGAACCCAAACGCAAGTCTCTGACCTTCACTGGAGGGGCTAAGGGTCTGCGGGAAATATTTGGGAAAAGCAGAGATGCTGAAGGTAGTGTGTGTTTTTAGTTTGGTCAGTATATCCAACTTACTGTTGTCAGTGTTATTAGTTGTGTACATACTGTCATCCAATCCCCATCCTTTCATCTCCCACCAACCCGTTCATCCATCCAGCCAAACAGCCCCAGCAGCGGGGTGTGAGTTTGAACCTGAGCAGGGTTGGAGGTGTTGGAGTAACTTCTGTACCTGGAAGTCCAGCCAGAGAGCTGAGCCGGCTGGTGCAGCTGCAAAGAGACAAACTCCAGGCCCTGGAGAGCCGTCTGCTGGGCTGCGAGGCCGAGCTGCAAGACTGGGACGAGGCCACCGGCATGGCTGATGAGGTGAGTAAAGCCACAGCTGCCAGTGCTGTTAATTACAGGAAAAGATTATGTGTGCAGATCCATAACACCTGCATTTTCCTGCGTTTTCTGATGTACTGTAGCCACTGCACTACACAACGATGTTAATTTTTAATTCTCTGTAGCTCAACAGGCGGAGCTGGGCTACACGCCAGGTCCAATTCACAATTAATAGCAGTTTATCACTGTCCCAGCTCACACAGTCTGTGTGTGAATGGCCCGTTACATTCCTGCATCATCTTTTATTCCTTTTACCAATGTTTTTTTAATACATATTTTACATTGGGGCTAGAGTTTAAGTTTAATCATTTTTCTCTTACCAGGGAGAAAACTTGGAGGGGGAGCTGCTACTTTTAGAGCAGCAGGTGAGGAGGAACGATGCAGAGATGGAGGAGGAGGAATTCTGGCAGAATGAGCTGCAGATCGAACATGAGAGCGAGCGTCAACTGCGGCAACAGCTAGTGGAGCTGCAGGGCCGGGTACGCGACAGCGAGGCCAAGCTTTCAGAGTACCTGGCACACATACAGGTGAGCTCGGCATCATAGAGAAGCTACCTGGTTCCACTGGATGGTGTCTAATTGGATCTGGAACAGCATGAAAACTTGGAATTGAAAAGTGGAATTACTTTGGTTTTCTATGAAGACTATTTCCATATTATTTATTATCTGTCATGTTCTGCAGAGCATGGAGGGAGGCCTGGAGCAGGAGCGGCTGCAGCAGCAGGCCGAGCTCAACCAGAGGGTCAATGACGAGGAGGTAACAACCGGTCTAAAACACACACAACAGCATGCAAACAGAGGAACATAGTCATTCAAGTCCTTGTTTTAAGACCAAGGACCCCTTAGCTAAAAGAGAGATGGAGTAGGGACCCCCTATTTTATATAATTTAGTTGCATATTAAACTGGGTCAGATGGACGAAAATGTATAGATATTTATGTATTATTTATACATCATGTTTTGATGTTAAACATACATGCGGAAGTCACAGTGAATCCTTAAGCTTAACTGTATCTTTGGATGGCTACCATAGTGGCTACCTTACCTATAGTAAGCCCTATCATTAAAGTTGTGTAAATTTAAATGTTTTTGTCTTTATGAATAGGTCAATTCATCTTTGCTAATAATATGTTGGATTAATGTTAATGTATGTTTTTAGACATACTTTAATTTTTGGAAGAAAAATAAACTTAAAAAAAAATATCAAACAAAATATTGGAGACCCTCCTGCAGTAACTATGAGGACCCCCTAGGGGTTGCGGACCCCCTGTTGAAGATCTCTGACCTATGTTATTCTTCACATAGATGAATACAACTCATAACGCTGCTTTGTTTTTCACAGCGAAGGAACTCAAATTCTGAAGTTCTAAACACATTGAAGCATGAAAGAGCCCTCCTACATCTTTACTATAAGAATTAGTTACTTTTGCCCATTTCTGCTAAAAAGTTGTGATGAGCTTCCTCCCCTTCACTTCCACTCATTTCAGGTGCAAGACCAGCTGGAGAAAGTGAGGGCCGAGCTTGAAATGCAGAGCCAACACACAGCGCGGCTAGAGAGCAGCTGCAGGGCGTTGGAACGCTCGCTAGGCCATTCCAGCAAGAGATTACAGGTCAGCTCAGATTCTACTGTTTAGTATTTTGTTTTTTAACACCAAAGCCTCAAAACTGTCAGGAATTTAAAGCAGCCTTGGCCATTCGAAATACGTGCGGAGGATGTTGAATTTTTTTTTTTTATTTTAGAAAATGTTTTAAAAAAGCTCTTCAAAAGTTGCAGTGTGTGGAACTTCTGCACACAGGTGGAGCCATAGAAATTTAAGCTCATTAAGTTGTGGGCAGTGAAGCGAAGTTTAATCTCTGTCCTCCAGCGATGTGCAGGGGATCCTTGGCTCTGTGCATCCCTGTATGAAGCAAAGTGCTCTATGTACAGGCGAGGTCCAGTAGGCTGTGGAAAGCATGAGGTAATGAGAAGGGGAAGGGAGGGAGGGTATTTTAACATTCTTCGCCTGATTAGAGAGGGGCCTGAATAAGTACACAATCCCTCGCCTGTAGTTGCATAACCATCTCGGAGCTAGTCTCAACTGGGTTATGACTTCTGCAGATATCCTGAGTGTGATCCCTTATTGATTTTCACGTATGAAATCTGACTCGGTCACAATGCAAATATGTAAATGTAGTCATGTGAAGGTAGAAAAAGGATCCAAATTAGGTGGAGCAGCTGAATTAATTAATGTTATCAGTATTATCAGACCAGTTTCCGTGGTGATATTTCTGTATTTTAAAAGTAGTCCTCATTTTTCACAATGCACATTGAGCGATTATTTATCAGCCTAGGCAAACACCTAATTTAGCTGCCATGGTGTTTTTTTTCCATCACAGGAGAAGGAGCAGGAGCTGGAGCAGCTGACAAAAGAGCTACGGCAGGTCAACCTGCAGCAGTTCATTCAGCAGACTGGTACCAAGGTCACCGTGCTGCCTGCTCAACCTACAGGAGAAAACAACAACGGCACGTACACACACACACACACACACACACACACACACACACACACACACACACACACACACACACACACACACACACACACACACAGCAACAGCGCCTCCATGATTTGCCACATTACCATCACCATGTCAAAAAGTTCTGTCAAAATGAGGTTAGCTATGAAACTGAAGTGCTTTACATGCAGCATTGTCTTCACATGTGTGTGTACACAGTGCCACCTTCTGGTCATCCTGAGAATGACACATTAGAATGTAGACTTGAGCTGCTGTGCCATAACAGCTTAAGTCTGTAACCCCATTACATGGACCAAATCACAAGCAGCCCTGAAATGCTGCTAGACTTTCACAGCTGTCAAAAGGAAAATCCCTGTTTTCTTTCTCAAAAGAAAAAGAAAAATCCCCCCGTCAACTGTTTTGTATTATTAAATGCATTTGCACAAAGTTACTGAAAAGGATTACCAGTAAGCTTAGTAGCTAGTAGATCCTACATCATTGTCCTAGATTACAAGAATGTTGTGTCAGATTGTTAAATTAAATTGTGTCCCTTTTTTTTGTTTTTGTTTTGTTGCTTGTTACAGATGTGGACTCTGGCTCTCTGAAACGACTTGGCTCTTCTCGGCTCTTACCCAGCAACCTTCGCACTCTTCAAAGCACCGTGTCCTCCAGCTTCAACCCTGAAGGCATCTACGTTTGACCCCTTAAACTGTGCGGGAGACATTATTTTAACAGAGTCAGCCTGATGTTAGTAGGGCTGTTCATATGACTGGAAGGCCCCAATAATTTACTCCCCAAACTGCTGAAATGCTCTTGAGCAAGGCACTGAAAGAAAGTGTGGAGGATGTTGGCAAAGCCATTACAGGGAGGATGAGTGGGATATCACAAAGAACCAGTTCTTGCATCTGTTTTGCATCTTTCCTGCTCTGCCTCCTCTTTCATCAGGACTGGGACTCACACTGATGTCATTATCCATTTGCAAACTAACATTCAATCTGTTAGTACTCCAATGGGTGAGCAGTCTACTGAAATTCAAATTTTCGCAGAATAAAAACAAACAAACTTCAAGCCAGCAGATGTATTTCTGCCAAACAGTGCAGATGAACTTTATTTTTATGTTGTAAGTCATGAACTGGAGGATGCAAAGTTTGGACACATCGGACATGTAAACATAATCCCTGCACGAGCATGCACAAACACTGACGCCATACCTGTGCTATAACCATAGCCATATCTGATTGCCTTACTCTGGTGTTTTAAAACCAGACGTCAATAATGTTCAAACCGAACTCAAGGTAGCTACTGAACTATGCGCCATATAAATTTGAACATACATACATACATACAAACATACTTCATCACTACAACTACAACAATTCAGGTGATAAGTCTAGGCAACTGATGTCAGTTTAACTCAGAGTTAGTGGCTCAATCCTTTTCTTTCACACAAGTTTGAATCTTATTTTATTGTTTTTAAGCTGGAATACATTTGCTTCATATTTCCTGTGTTTGACAAAAAAGAAAAAAATGTTTGCCTATCATATCACGTAAATAATAAAGAGGAGAAAATAGATGGTGTAACCTCATCAACTATTGGACATTTTTGATGAAATAGTTTGGCTCTAGGTTCATTTTTATGTCATATCTGGTGCATAGCCATTAATCTCATCTTTGTTTCACTTGATCACTTTCTCCAAAAGCTCTGAAATGTGAAAGGAGTGAGTGATGAGAGAGGCCTTTGTGCCTGCAGTGTAAATCCATCTTGGAAATACATTATGCCCCATCTGACCACCGGGTGGCGACAAAACATATATTATTCAGATGGGTGAAAGTTAACTGTGTTAAAGCTACTCCAGATCTGATGTTATCTGTCTTTATTCATTTTCACAGGTCAGACATGACTGTGCATATTGTTTTTGTTACAAAGCCTCAGCACTTTCAGTGTATAATCTGAGGTGCCACTTAGATTGTTTGACGTGTTTCACTGTGTTCATCAAGCAGGGACACACTTCTAAAAACAGTATTACCATCTGATTTTTAATGAACTAAAGATGTCTCATATGAACCAAAGCTAGTGTGAAAAACTACAATATTTAGATGAATGTACTTTTTTATAAACATGCAACTTATGCCCGTGAAGTATACCAACTTGAGTCAAATAGTAGTCGTGTTTTCAGTTTTAATGGTTTGCTGTTGTTATTCCAATTCCACAAAAGTCTGGTTGTTTGCATTTACCTATTTTCTAGTTGATTTCTCGCTGGGTTTCTGGGATAAAACGGACGCAAACTGTGGAAATGTATGGGCTCAAATAAGGGTCAATACGCTTTTGAACTTGAAATCTGTTGAAGTCTGTGGTTGTATGTGAAACCTGTGAAAAAAGAAAATTGTGATTTTGTAGAAAAGACTTGCAGTTGTGAGAATGTCTAAATAATATGTTTGGACAAATTATATATCCGTACTACATGCACACAAATGCATTTTGGCCCTGCTTTGGGCTGCAAGAACGGGACTAAAATTCGTACTTGTAACTTAAATGTATGCATGCATGTGTAACTTAACACAGTCACACACAGTGTGGGAATTTGGAGCACTGAGCTTCACACACTTTTCTGATTTGAATCTGTACCCAAATGTTCACAAAAGCAGTTCTCTTGTTTTAGCGTTTGTGCAACCTCACCTTTCAATGAAGAAAAGTAACTAAGTACATGTACTCATGTATTGTTCTTACATGCAAAATAATGAACAAACATTATCATGTATTATTATTGATTAAGCTACCCAGCGCTAGTAATAATAAAATATATAAATAATAAATAAATAAATAAATTTAAAGTAATAAAAAATTAGCTCCACTTTTACCAGCTGCAACATTAAAGTGATGTGTAGATTAATGCATCACTATTTATATTCCATTTAGTTACACTGTATGCTGAAATGGGCCCTATAGGGAGTACTTTTCCATTGGTACATAAGTATATTTTGATGCTTATTGTTACTGTACTTTGGCAATACTGTGGTAATTCAAAATCTAAATCTGAGTACTTCATCCACCACTGACACAGTTAGTGTACACATTCTCATTCTGGTCTTTTTCAACATCTACAAATCTTTTTGCTACCATTTTACAAACTTTAATTTCGCATGCAGTTTTTTTTTTTCACAGGTTTAAAGAACCACAGGCTTTGAAATCATTTCACTAGCTCAATATCTTATTGACCCACGTTTGAGCCCAGAAGAAGAAGCTCGTATTTGTGCTGTGAGCGTATGATAACAAAGTGAATTTCTCCCTCCGGTGTGAAGGATCTTCATTGTGTGATCTGCTTTGCAAATGTAACCGGAGGAATTTACATCACAACTTGGCAAACTATTCTCAGAAGTTGTTCAGTGACAGAAGTTGTTTTTCTTCCTCCCTCAGTATGCAGTATTATCGTCATGGCAACAACTTCAGCTGTGACACGGAGACCCGCTAATAGAAAAAAATCATAGCTCTCGTTGAATAAAAGTCTTGAATAATGGCATGCCTTACTGGGAAAAAATGTAAATAGTGTCTACATATCACATCAGTCTACGGACTATTTTTAAAATAGATTGAAGTCTGAAATGTGCAGAGTGCTAGAGAGGTTAGCTTTTAATGCTGCCCTTCAATAGGCAGCTCTGTGTGCATGCAATAATGTGTGATTGGTTTATTTCGATTTCCAATTAGTAGCTAACAAGGAGGCAACAATTCATCTGAGAATAAGTTTACTTTTGGTTTGTTGTGTCCCTTCTTGCCTTATTGACATTTACACTGGTGGAGATTCAAGCTTTGGTAAAGAGCAGACAGCTCAGTGTGTACTAGCATAAAAATGGCAAAAACCTGCACATTATATTCTTGCCTTTTCATTTACAGTAATTCTGGCAAAGACATTATCTCATGGATGTAAAAGAGATGTGTTGCATTATAACAAGCCAATAAGTTTACAGACATTTCCAACGATTGGTTTCTCTTGTGCCATCAATGGTGCTTTTCAATAAAAGAGCATATACAAATAAGAAGATGGAGCCATTATGGAGACAGCCATCAAGGGGTTTCGAAAGCTAATGTAGAAACGCTGCAGCTTAGGGATATTTCAAGACACAGAATAACCCAGACAAGAATGGGCAGAAAGTAATTATGGATGAATGCCGTTCATGATGTCTCGAGCCATTTGACAAGTTCAATTGTGTATTTGCTCTCATGGGGCTTGAGCAGCTTTTTGACAATTTTAACATGTAGCACTGGCTCCTAGATACAACACGTCAAATGTAACTAAGTAATGATTTGGTTGTGAGAGAGATGTAGCTTTATTTGAAAAGTAAAGTGTTTCGGTTGGCTCATTAATCATGTTTAAGCTAGATGAACTGTGCTTGGCTAACGTCACTGACTCGCATTAATGCAACATTTAGACTAATTATTGTATAGTAAAAATGTTATGAGTTGGTATTGTTTACTCACAAATTCACATACTGTATTTTTTGGCTTTCTGAATTTATCACATTTTCTTTTTGGGGTCTTCATTTAGCCACAAATGTTTGAAAGACATGAAAATAACATTCAAGACTAATGTACAATATATAAATCAATTAATAAAATATATTTAAAAACATGCCATAAATGAATAAACTACTACACAGTTAGTTATAGAGTATAGAGTTATACAGTGCTGAGAACTGTGGTAGAAAGGCGGTGTATTATTTGTGATTGTGTTTTATATTTCTCAGATAGAAAATCTACAGGATTCTCTAGACATATGACCAGTAGTCTCGTCCACACAGCATTCCGGGATGGGAGACAAACATGCTCTGGTTTATTGGCATTTCTTTAAACAAATCACGATCGTCTTGGGCAGCACTGAGCACCGGGCAGAGCCACGGTGCCGCTGCAAAATAGCCTCGGGAAGGAACTTGTTTTGGTGGAACATGTGTACGTTCAAAGGTTGTTTTAGTGGTGCAACAGGAAACTCAGATTGGACAGATAGTCTAGCTAGCTGTCTCAATTTACCATGCAGAGATCTGAAGAGCAGTTAACCATAGTCCTCATAAACCCACCGGAGTTTAAAATTCCAACACAAAGAAAGCGAAAGGTAATGGACATCCAGACGAAAAGAGTGAAATCTGGCAGAATTTCCGGGGGCAATTTAGCAATCCCGGAAGTGGAACATCGTGGACATAGACTATATGACCAGCAACCTATTAGGGGCAAGAAAAGTGCAAAAAATTAGCTGTTTGGTCCCATACTACCCCATTCACCAAAATAAACTAACTAATTAACTAACTAAACTAAAAGTGATTAAAATCTTAAAATTTGATTTTGACATAAAACCCTTCTACAAAAATTGACTGTTAGCTAAGCCCCACCACCCTTAGTTACTGTTGATATGCATTTCAAGCTTTACGCTATTTCACAAAGATGTAGACAAAAACAGATGACTGTCAATTTTGCCGGCTGAAATGACAACTGTCTTTTAGTGTTTCCACACCAAATTGTTTTAAAACAAGAACCATGTAAATGGGTCTTAAACAAGAATTGTATGAGATGATATTGTGCTAAAAGGCTGAGACTAAAGCTGCAGGCAAAATATCTGCTTCCTCACCAGTTAATGATTCATGTTGAAGCATGGAAATAAAGAAACAGCATTGTTCTTGCATTGCAGTGTGGAGAAATGTAAAATAATACTGCTATTGCAACCAGTGACTTACCAGTTGTTACATATCTGGTTGTATTTTTCAGTTTTGGACAGGGTGAAGGGAACCACTTCACCATGTGGAGAAATTCACATACCTCAGACAGAATAAATGAGTTGGCAAAGAATGTGTGTTGTCTTCCAGTATTGTATCCCTAAAATCAAAATACTTATTACTACTACTTACTATTAATACCATTTCAAGCACTAGTTATATCAGGAAATGTTAGTGACACGTAGATCTATTTTTTGGGGTGCCACTTATGAAAAATTGGCTCTCGCACTTACAGCAAAGAAAAGCCGCTGCTGCAACCTGAACGAGCTGGAGACGTGAGGGTGGCTTTTGCAGTTGTCTAAACGAGATGAGATAAAAGCACGGCTGACCTTCTCTAAATCTGCTAAGGATAAAAACAACTTAATTTTTAATATGTTTCTGAATTACAGAAAGCAGGAGTCTCAGCAGCCTCTTTACTGTACCTGCACTTAAGAAGTCAAGTAAGTGACTTTGTGCTCTCTGGTCAGCCGCCTTTGTGTTCGAAGACAGACAGACAAGACAGACTACTGCCAAGATCGACTGGAATAAAAGTTTCCCCAAATAACAACTAGTTTTTCAACTTTTGATACTTTACAGAGTTGGAGAACTTCACACCAGGTGTTTTTGAGGGAAAAGTCATTTGTCTCTCCCTAGTGTATTAGTGCTTTAATACTTTAAATAGAGCTCAATAGCTGGGTCAGAGGGGCTCTTATTACATTTTTGACCCTCTCACACCATACGATACTTAAGTAATGACAACAACACTGTTGGTGCGTCCACATGATACACCCCCCCCTCCTCCATGCAGTTGCTAGTAGCCAAGGAGGACACAGAGGATTAAAAAAACATGATGGACTCTCCAGAAAAGGTCATTATCGTCACTCGAGTTTCTGCGTGCGAATGTCACCGGAGGACACAATCTTCTGAACATAGCCATACTGAGAAATACAGAGAGAGTTGTGTGGAGCTAATAGTCTTAATTAGCTTTGTAGCAACTCATTTGGCAACGGCTTGAATGTAACAGACCTTCATTAATATCAAAAAGTTACGCACTAAAGCTTTAAATTCATCCAACCTTTTCTTTTTTATAACCATCATTGTCTCCTGTTGTTTATAAGGTGCCATCCTTAGATTTAATAGTTTCTTAGCAGGTATACCTTTTGGTATCATACAGCATCCTATCTCTCATTAGGGAATAAAACTCCTGAGTAAGTGACAGTTGCTCTCAGTATGCAGGCACCAGCCAAGCTTCCAGCTATTAAACCACTAGTTTAAAATGTTATTCTTCTACATCAGCGTAATGTTTTAAATAGGCTTGTGGAAGAAATATGATTGGATGTTAAATGATACCACAACCCATTTTTCATTACAAAATCAACACTGCAAGTCCCTCTTAAACACAAAGTTGTTACATTCCTATTCCCTATTGTGTTCTGCCCCACACATTTGTCCTGGTACACTTATTAAGTACCCACTGAGTATTTATTGATACCCCATATGTACAAAATGAACAATGTAATTTGTGAGCTGTAATCTGAAGTGTTACCAAATGTTGTCAATCAAAATAGTTTTCTAAATTACCGCTTTAATAGTTATCATCTTACCGCTCCCTGAGTCAGAGGAAGAGTCAGATTTAGCTCTTTATTGGCTGCTTTACCGCTAAAATGTTTGTTAGGTTTAGATTCACACAACAAATCCATTTCCCTCTGAGTTATTATTGGCTCCTTTCTCTATCCTGAGCTCTGCTGATTCAATCACAAAGCCATCCCAGGGCTTGCAATAACATCAGTTTGATTTTATCAGAAGGAAATCTGTATGATGCGGTAGTATGACAAGACTTTTGTGAGAAACGGCATGGAGATCAAAGATTTTATGTGAGATTTTATGAGTTATCTGAAAGTATTCTAAAAGGCACAGTGCGATGGGGATGAGTAATATTCTTACACTCATAAAGCCTAATTAGTTAACCTCAGTTCGTGAATGAATTATGATGCAAATGTTGCACCTTAGACGGATTAAACAATTGTGTTTAAAATGAATTATAGTTGTGCTGGAAGATTGATTAGACTACATTTGTGTGTGTGTGTGTGTGTGTGTGTGTGTGTGTGTGTGTGTGTGTGTGTGTGTGTGTGCTCTGATGTGTAGATATTTGCACAAGTCAGGGCTGATGCTGTCATTAAATAGCCCCTTGGCACTTCTCCTGAATTTGTTTATTCTGCACTGGGCATGGGAGGAGGTGGCAAACAGATGGGCATCCATGAATTATGGAAATGATGGGCTTTGATTAACCACCACACACTCTGCTGGATAAAAGTAACTACAGGTTGCCAAGTTATGTGTTGCACTGGGCTGTGCCGTCAGTCAGGAAGCGGTGTGATGGACCTGATGCTCGATTGATGTTGCTTACTGATTAATCTTATAAAGTGTAGAACAAAACTTCTGTATTTTTCATGTATTTCCTATTAAGTTTGGTTCAAGGTAAAGGACATGACATTTTGGGAAATGAAAGTATTCACTGTCGTGCCGAGAGTTAGGTGAGAAGATTGATACCACTCTCTTAACGTGCAGACATTCAAATGTCCTCCATTTTATCATCTAACTTTCGTCAAGAAAGCAAATTGGCATATTTCCCAAAATGTCAAACTATTTTTTTAGGTGGCCATTCCAATTTTAAATTTACTGGTGCATCCTGTCTAACGTTTTAGCACAATAACATAGAATAATGTTGATTATTAAGGGTCCCGTAGGTCCAGTTTTAGAAATATGTTTTCATGACAACAGGGATTTGGCTTCTTGTTTCTCATTTGTACCATAATCCACTCTTTAAGGATGAGTCTTTGAAACTCTGAACATATTCATTTAGTAGCATGCTGCAGGATATTTAATCATGTATACCATAATCATTTAATTCTTCAGTTATTTTCATCAAATGAAGTCCGATTTCTAAAGTGTTTAATCAAAGCTCTTTTAAAAAAGTATTTGATTTGTTTGAAACAGGCACCAATTATCTCAGTATTGGCCTTCCAACTCGCCTGCAACCAACCCCCCCCCCCTTTTTTTGCATTTCATACTCCCCCTCCCCACACACCCACAAACACATACTCCATCAGTCATCCCCCCACACACAACTGTCCCCATCTCTTCACTTTCATAAATGAAGAGAGACAGCCTTATCCCGGAACAACACGGAAAAGCAATTAAAAAAGAATTAAGGGTGTGCAGGGAGAAATTGGATATGATATCCGACGCCTATTGTAAATGTCAACGTTATTACTGTGTTGTTGTTTCCCATTCCTTTGGCCGCCTTGCCCGTTTTCAGGAGTGACAGCCCATAGTCTGCTGGACTTAATGAAGCCGTCTCGGCAGCCAGGGTCTTGGTATGTAAGGTGAAGAGTGCTGCTCATCCTCTTCTGCATGCAGCTCTCATTAAGATCTGTTTTACTGGTGAATAGTAACAACCCCCACTTTTCTTCTGTCTCTGTCCTCGAGCAAATGTCTGTTAAACTTATTTAACACTGCTGCCCCAATGCTATGTGAATTGTTGCTGTACTTTAGGTTTATCTAATTGTGTTTTCAGCTCAGCTCCCTCCGAGGAGGAGCAGTGATTGCCTTTGGCATTAACAAATAGGGTCCTTTATAAAACAAAGCGAAACAAACACCCGTAAAAAAAAAGATTTCATCACATTGACATTATTTTGGTCTGTTACAAATATATCCACTGGTCATAAGCTCCTGATTTAAATCATGATATACCAGAAGACATTTGTAATGTGGGACTGTTTATATCACAAAGGTAGATTATAAACTGCAGATACAAATGAATACAGTTTAAACCAAACTCAGTAAACTCTATCCATCATGTCACAGGTGTGAATCAGCTGAAAGGTCACTCTCTCATTTATTATTATTATTAATATCATTGTTCCTATTTTATGTGATTATTGTCTTAAAATATTCAGATTCCCATACAGGGATACCACTGCAGGTACATAAGACAAAAAACATTGGGATCCACAGTTCTAGGGTAAGACATATAACCAGATCTGTTCTTAGCAATCTTGGGTAAATTTAAGCTGACAAGGTGTTTTTCGTATGATGACCAACAAGCATTAATATGGGGCGTAGTTGCAGCAAAATAAATTGTACTCTTGGATTAAAATGTATTAGATTCTCCATGTTTAACGAATCACGGACAGCCCAGCCCCTGTCCTGTCCTGTCCTGTCTTTCTTTCTATTTTTTACTATCAGTCAGTACTATCTATCAGGGACAAACACATTAAGTCTTTTGTTTTTTTAAGTTGATTTGGAAAATGAGAATATACATCTAACAAAAGAAATATCCAGTAGACATAATGTCAGCTGGAACTCTTTGAGAAAAGCTCTAAGCTATTGACACCACTGGTTTTTGACATGGGAGGTCAAAGGTCAGGTTGAGCTCCAGTATAACATAGACCTCACTGGGCTTCACTGCATGGGCACTTCAATAGTGAGAATGAATTACTTGAACTCTTGGTGCAACACTAAATTAATAAATACTGTAAATACATCCTTATAGCCTGTAAAAATCCATAATCTGTGTCTCAGCGAGGACACCAGACATGTTCTGCATCTGACAAGTGAGAGTTCCTCATGAAATCCAGCCATGGATTATTCTTCTAAAAAGGAAATCTACCTGGAAATAGGAGTTTGACGACACTGAAAAGCAATTTCAATGTCTCCTCACTGCTGACTGCTGTCCAAGCTGTCACTGAAAACACAAGAAGTGATTCTGATAGGAGAGAGTAAAGGGAATTACACTGGGATCTGGGAAATCCAAGGTGAACACGGCTGGCTGCATTACTGTAATATGTGGATGTCCTGTTTTTATCAGACTTTAATTTCTCCCAAGGGACTTTTATTTTACACATTGTAGCCTTGGCTTAAATGAATTGATGTTCCTCTGGGCACTTCCTCAGATTTCTTTTAAAATACATCCTGTGTGGGGTTTTGCTGGCTGCATTATTCAGCTTTGTGCTTCAAATTCATGCAGACATTCACTCAGTGCACTGTGCAGCCACAGTCTGAGGCTGTTGGCCACTGAGCAGCTCCACTAGAGCGATTTGAGGTTTAAGTGGCCTCCTCAAGGGCACCACAGTGGTGTTTGTTGAGGGAGCTGAGAGTGTTGCTCATTCATTTTCCACACCTAGATATCCCCAAGATTATCTGCCCCGAAATCTTACATTGAAAGTTCAAGTAAGAAGAAGAATTCCTTTCTCGGTTTCTGTGATTATACGAGTCCAACCTGTCCAGGGTGTGCATGTTGTGTGTGTGTGTGTGTGTGTGTGTGTGTGTGTGTGTGTGTGTGAGCACACGCACGTTTCTCGGCTTCCTTTGTTCTCACACTCCCATCTTAGAGGCTGTCTTGTGTGCCCCACTTCATCCTGCTGTATAATGGAAGTGGGTGACAGCCACATCTGAAGTCAAGAGATGAAAGACATAATTTACAAGTCGGTGTCTGCTCTCCCTCTGTGTGTCTTTCTCACTCACTCACTCACTCAAACACACACACGCATACACACACACACACACACACACACACACACACACACACACACACACACAGTGTATGACACAGTGCATACAGCAATGGACCAAGCCCTCACTTAAACTAGCGATTCCCAACCCCCTGGGCCTTGAAATATTCCCAGAATAATAGTGTTCTTTTAGTTTTTAGTTTTTTTTTCCTATTATAATTGTCTTTTTTTAAATGCTTTAAGTGCTATAACAGTCATGTTATTTCATCCAAAACATAGCCTAAACAATAAATAGCCTGGATCAAAATTTGTACCATTGAGCTGCAGCCTTGTGATGCTTAGCAGCGCATTGGTTCTGGACGTAGCCTATGTATCTGACTGTACTGCAGAGCGCGGTGCACATAAAGTGGCAGGTGCAGCCATAGACTGTATATAAGAATGGACCAACAGATCCCGTTGCTCTGGGCGGAGACCAGTGAAGGCCAATAGAAGCACTTTTCTGGTGATGGCTAGGGTTACTGCGCAGCCTCCAACTGAGAGAGTAAATGCGCCGTGAGCAACGTGTCTGAAAGTTGTAGCTGTGCCAAGAGAAATCTCAATCATTCCCAATCTTGCAGAGACGGAGAGCGTAGGTATATGTAAGGAGATAACATAGGAACAGGCTAATTATTGCTAACTAAAATGCTAGTTAACATTAGTAATTACACTTAAACAGCTAATGTGAGACGAAACTGCCTGCGCGCTTCTCCTGTACTATACGGTAATTCCTCTACTATGCGACAGTAAGTCACGTGGTTATGACACAATCGTTAGCCTATTTTTACAAAAACGTCTGCTACGGAGCCATAACGTGAGGTACAAGGTAATGGAGCCTTTTATACATTGTCGTGTTTCTTTAGAAATAAACAATGGACAAATAGTCTTTAAATGCTTCAGATGTAAAGTTATTCGCTGTCAAAGTGGCGCCAAAATTAATGGCAGTCAATGGAATGCTAACAGGAGGTGATGGCTTTGTAGCATTAAAATGGCGCCATAGGAGGTTCGCGGTCCGAGGAGAGGCTTACCCCCTTGGGTGCAGCACAGGTGCAGTAGTGAACAGGGCCCAGCAAACTTCCATGGCCCGTTTAATAGCACACTGTTCCAGTAAAAGAAAGGGCGATTATCAACCAGAAAATAGCGGAAAAAGAAAAGCAAGTCATGCTTCAATCGTATACATTTCCCTCATATGTGGATTTAAGGCAACAGGCGATTCCGTGGTGCCAAATCCATTGTGTGTTGTTTGTGGTGAAATACGCAATGAAGCAATGAAGCTGTCAACACTTCAGAGGCACGGAGGTTTTCGAAAGATTTTGATATCTTCTATCTGCTATCTGTTCTTGTGGCTGCCAATCCCTGGGGTCTCACTGATATGGATAACAGAATGTAAGTTAGTTTTCATTTATATGTGTGAAGTGGTCCTTTTTTTGTAATTTCGTTTTATCATATTCTGGAATATGTGTGCATTGTTTTGGATGCATATAGGCCTATGTTTTTATATCGAAGCCCAGGAAGAACAGCTTGTCTTGTGCACAGCTAAAAAATACAGTAATATCACTAAACAGTTCATGCTCACATTGAAATCGTTTTGTTCTTGTTGGTCTAGTATTTTTGTTGTGGTTAAAGCTCAATCTCTAATTTTACACTTTTAGAAATGATTGGCTGAAATGACTGTGAGTTGCTATTGTAGTTCTGAAACTATCTGTTGCAATGGGCTCTTATTATGTAGGCCTATATTCATACATTTAGCCTTTGTTCTCACCTGTTGGTGAGTGAAACACTGAGTTGCTGTTGAAGTGATTGTCTTTAGTGGCTCTGGAGAGATTTGACCTGTGAAATGGGCTGGTATTTTCATACAATTTGCCATTACTGCCACCTGCTGGTGAGTGAGTGAGTGCTGTGTGAGTTGCTTTTGAAATAGACCTGATTGTAAAGGGAAACATTTTGTGAATTGGTCTGAAAGTTGAAATAGATTGGTATGCAAATAAAACCACTGTATATTAAGCACTGGGTAAAACAATAACAGCCTATGTTTAAAAACAATGCATCTTAAAAATACGGCATTACAATTTATGAATATATATACCTGTCCCTGGCACAAAAAAGGTTGGAAACATTTTTTTTTTTAATTACGTTCATTTTCAGCTGTGATTAATTTCTTATTTCACTGGATTTGAGATTGGAACACCTGTTACAATAAATGCATTAATCATAAGTATCACAAGTATTGTAAATGTTCACTGACTACCGGCAAATGCTCTAAATGGATGTTAATAAATCAAAATAGCACACGCTGAGTTACCTGTTAACACAACATAGTAGTCCATGCTGACATTAAATGGGTAGGAGCAGATGTGTGTTGAACAGAACAGTCTGTGTTTTTTAAAGCAGTACTACATTACTCTTGTAACCTTTTGAGGGCAGATTCATAGGTTCAGTCTGAGATGATATTTCACTTTTTAGCTCACTGAGGAAAAGTGCTTTATAACTGGGAAAGTAGTGGATGTATTATAATGGGTCAGTCATTTCTGAAAAATCCTAATAAGTTTCAAGTTTCCTCAAAAGAACTATTTATGTTTGGTACTGCTTACAGGAAGAAATAGAGACAATGGCCAATTGCTATGATTCTAAATAGATACATGTATTTCAATTAATTGCTATATAACCCTATAGTCTTTCAGCCATAGCACAGAAGAGTTCTGCTCAAGTCTAAAACTGAGGCGCAAACCCAAACCCGACTAAACCATGCTGGTACTGCTTAACCCAAACCTACACCTGAAGCCATGTTCTTTCTATATTTTAGCCATTACTCACTGTTAGCTTGTCTTACATTAGCTATACTCTGTCTTTTTTCTAACTAAATTAAATTAAATTAAAATTGAATCAAATATGAAAATGATCAAACCTAAACCCCAATACTTGTTGGGACCAGGATGCAGAACTCACAACAGCAGGTCAGTTAAACAGACAAAAATGTGAAATCTGTCAAAAGGCATGCATACAATTCCACATATGAATAATGTAGTTTCCAATAATACATGAATACATAATAAATATGTACTTCAGATAAAGGTTTCCTTTCAAGGATATTCCTATTTACCACCAAATTACATCATGTCTTGACTGGAAACTTCCTTGGATTGGAAGTGAATTATTAGGAAATGATGGGCATGTAAAGTACCAGTAAAGTGTCACCAATATAATTACAGTAAATGTAAAAGTAGATGATTTGGTGTTTTATACTACGATACATATTTTGACCTGTTGGCCGTTATCATCATAGATAGGTGAAAGTCTGAATGCTGTTCAGAGGAAAGCCCATATTCTAGGCAAGGTCACACACAATCACTGACAGTGACACAAGCTTGTCATCCACCTCCTGCTTCTTCCTTTTTGTTTCAAGGTTTCTCTCACAAGTAATAGAAACAGTATTTTTCTTCCAATTACAAGAGACATAACCTGCCAGGTCTGATTGTGTGTCTGTAATCTCTACAGTTCCTTGTCTCTGCATCCTACTGTACCCTCTGGCGCGCACAAGCGCCACGAGGGGTTAGAGTACAACCTGCACTTGCGTCAACCCTCTGCACCTTGTCTTGATGCCCTTGAGCAGTAATTGGTTGAATCCCTCCAGAATCTGACTTGAGGGCACAGAAATCCACAGCTCCCCAATCAGCCAGCTGTCAATCATTCTGCCAACTAAACTAAAGCCGGGGATAACTAACAGGCTGAGATTGGAATTTAGAGTTAGAGAGACATAAATCTTTCCGACAACTTTGTGCTCAGCCAGGTAGTACTCTTATAGACAGGGCTATCACCAAATTGGATGATAGGGATGTTGCCCATATGGAACATAGAGGGAAGCCCAACATCCAATTTGGTTTTTACAGGGAGACAGGATGGGCAATTTTCTTTTTTCATATACGTAAAAATGACACTGAGACAGCCCTAATAAGAATACTGAATATATGCTCAGCTCTGGTTCTTATACAAATCAAAACAAATGGTTAATGGTTCTCTCAATTATATGATAGAGCACATTTTCATTTGGGATGTCTTAGTTGCACGTAACTCAATCTTATTGAGTCATCTCTGGCACTCAGTTTGGTATGGTAGATGCACTGTGGTTTTCAGAAACAGACCTTTTTAAGGTGATACAATATCCTTTATATCACTTTAATAGAGAAAAATGTATGCAGATTATTGAAAATGCACTTTTGCTATAAATGTTAATCTCTACCTTTTGGTAAATGCTCATAATTAAAAAAATAACTGTTAGTTGAGAAAGAAATGTATTGTTCTTGTTGAAAAGAAGAAAAATAAAAATAGATAATTTTTCCTTTGCTTTTTTTCTGGGTAGGACCCAAATATTCTCCAAAGTTGTAGCACAATATCCAGCTCAGCTTCTCAGAGCACAAATAAAAAGCTATTTATTTTCTCTTGGTGGTGGAGGTATGAATGTACACCACTGTGTTTCCTTGAGCACAACAACAGCAGAAAGCCTCATGGTCAGAGAAATCATCCTATAAGCCATAAAGTCCCACATTCGATCCTCATGACCCCTGGCGTCCACCCTGAAGAAGTGTCCTTTTAATCACAACTCTAAATCTGTACTGGGTTCTCGAGTGGCTGACCCTGCCATCTGACCTTCCTGATGGAGAGAGGCAGGCAGCAACACAACAGCTTGGGGATCGATAGAGAATTAGTAAGTTCACAAGCCATTTTGCTGCCATTCGTTGATCATATAATAAGAAAAGCAGTCCACAGTAATCTAGTCTCGCTTTGCCAGACCTTCCCCCACCGCAGCGCTGCGGAGGAGGGTAGTCCACACAGCATTCCGTGATGGGAGAAAAACGTGCACTGGTTTATTGGCCAATCACAATAGTCTTGGGTGGTGCTAGGCACCGGGAAAAGCCGCGGTGCCACTGCAAAATAGCCTCGGGAAGAAACTTGTTTTGGTGGAACATGTATACGTTCAAAAGTTGTTTTAGTGGTGTAACAGAAAACTCAGATTGGACAGATAGTCTAGCTAGCTGTCTGGATTTACCCTGCAGAGATCTAAGGGGGCAGTTAACCATAGTCCTCATAAATTGACCGGAGTTTAAAATGCCAACCCAAAGGAAGATTATCAACAACAGATATCCGGCCTAAATGAGTGAAATCCGGCAGAATTTCTGTCGGCAACGGAGAAATCCCGGAAGTGGAATGTCAAGGATATAGACTAACAGTAATCCCATTCAATGGTGATTAATGCAGCAAAATAATGATCTGCAACAACACAATCATTATTATGCCTCATGAGGACTCTTGCTGCTATTTTTAAAGTAAGCAATGGTAGCATGAGCACACATTTATTTCTTTATATAGGTTTATTGAACATACCAACTGTTAAAAATGCCTCATAGTGAGTCATGTCCAGGGCAATTATCAGTATGAAGGAATGTATCTGTGTCCAGTATCTTGTAATAGTGTTAGTGTAACAATGGGTCTAATGTTATAAGGCCCAATCAGTGTTGGGCATCAAAAGTAATTAGCTATCAGCTGAGAAGACACATGTAACAAGACTACATGGAGTTACTGGGAGGCACCTTTCTCCTCTTATGCGTTCCACAACATTCCAATCAAGTATTTTAATTTATTATTAATTTTGACCTGATAATGGTACTTGATGAAAAGCTAAGGAATGTTTGTGTGTTCCAGTTGAACTGGGAAGTTGGAATTTTCCCAGTTCCCAGTCGGACATTTTAACTGGTATGCCCCCTGAAGTCGGATTTCTGACTCGTAAAGTTGGGAGAACTTGACCAACCCCAACATCACAATCCAACATGGCTGCTTCGAGCCGCAACAGTAGTGAAAGCTGTATGAATATACTGTTTATTAGCACTTCTGTCTTACTTGTGTCTCATTAAATCAGTCGTACACTTAGTACTGTCCATCTTCTATCTGTGGACATGTTGCTATGGTGTTTGTATGCGCAAAACACTGCGTGGTTATGAAATGGTATTGCTAACAATGGCTAAATATAATGTTTTTCCTACTTGTTACTTGAACGCAGTCAACTCAAGTGTTATGTCATTCTAAGTTGCGACCTTTGACTACTGAGGTAAATGGAACAGCAGCATAATCAAAGTTGTTACAATTCATCCTGTGGGAAATTCATGAATGTCTCTACCAATTAGTGCCATCTATCTAGTAGATGTAGAGATATTTCACTGGATTTGCAACATTTTTTGACCGGCAGGTGGCAGCAAATGAAAAATAATAGGATTCATCCTGTGGGGAACGTGAATGTCTGTACACAATTCCATGGCAATACACGAAGAAGATTTGGCTAGCTGACTCAACTGCAACCAAGAAAATGATAGCTCAATGCTGCCCCCCCCCCCCCCCCCCCACTCGCTTTGTATAAAACAGTGGTTAGCGTATTTCCTAGACATAGTTATGCTTGAGCTCTCTACAGCAAGGATTAACAAAGCCAAACCATCAACTATCAGCCTATGGGAAAGCTCAGAAGCACAAATATCAGACCTAATGACCTCAGCGCCACAAGAACTAGAGGAGAGCGACTAGGCAAGGTGTGATTTTTTTTTTTTCTTCTTTTTCTTCTTTTTCTCAAGACCGCAGAGGGTGGGGGGTGGGGGAGGGTTTTTGTCCTTGTTCAATTTGTGTTCATCTGTTCTATGCACCACTTGACATTACCTGGCACGTATTGTGGAATTTGTTTTGTATGTCTGTATGATAAATGGTGCTAAAAAAAATTGATCCCAAAAAAAGATGTTGAGATATTTTAGTCTGGATCAAAGTGGTGGACTGACCGACGGACAGATTGATCCTCCAGAGTAGAGACACTAGCTGGCACTAGCGCTAGATGTCACTAGCATGACTAAAAAGCTGCAGCAGAATGGTTTAACTATCACATTTGGTCTAAACATTGAACATTATTTTATTCCAGCAATCAAGGCAGTTTACACCATCTCCGCCTGGCATCATGCAGTAGTCTCATGATGAGCACACCACTCACATTAAAATTCTGATTGATCAACTCTATCCCATAATTCATTTCTGCTCTGGTGGGAGCATTGTCACAAAGCACAAGTGGCCATCCAGTTGCTTGATGAGCATGGTAATTATTTCAACCATATGCCAAGGCTTTCCAAAGCACCTGATCTGAACCCAACATCAGGCATAGATGGACTCGAGCCGAAAACACTGTTTGCCACTGACAAACCATCTTTATGGATATTCTCTTTATTCATTATTTGCTCCTTTACCTCTCGCTGTTTGCCTATTTTTCTATCATTCTCATCTTGGCCATTCCTTCTACCCACTCCCCCTTCCCTCTGTCGCCCCCAACCCCAACCCCCACCCCTATCCCGTTCACTTGATTATGTTGAGCCAGAGTCGGGGAAAGTGTCACTATGGAAACAGGGGCAAAGGCAGTGGAGGGCTCTCTATTGGAGAGAGTGGAAAAGAGACGGAGAGTGAAAAAGACCGAGAACTGGCAGGTGCTGAGGAATCCAAGAATGGTCATCTGATTTAAAAAGACCTGGGTAACAAATTAATCTTATTCACCTGTTAGAGGTGGAAACACACAGCTGGGGGATATCATTTCACCAAAGCACCTTACTGAGCCACAAGTGCCTCTCTTTTTTCCTTTCTGCATTAAGTCCAGTTGTTTCTTTTCATTGAGACGGTGGGAAAGCTATGAGTAACGCACCAGATGTTCGATACGATCACTGAAAGTACTACAAAACATGACCAACAGCCTTTTTTTTATTGAGTTTCAGCCCCTTTTGCACAATCCCCATCATGCATGAATTATGTGAAATCTAAAAAATTACTAACTTTTACTAGTATTTTTTACTAGCTCATCTGCTTCTCTTAATCTCCATCTCTTCCTCTGAGATCTGTATCATTTTAATAAGGGAAATCAATAAATGATAAGTCTTTTGCCTTAATTTACCTCATGTACATGCAACATCTCAGCAACACTGGACCATCATTTGAGGTGAGCTGAAACGATTAATCGATTAATTAATAATGTCACACATTTGCTGGGTTGCGTTTTCAAATCTTGCTGCTTTTCTTCATCATTTGACGGTAAACTGAATATGTTTGGGTTTCGGACTGTTGGTTGGATAAAACAAGCAATGTGGATACGTCAAGTTGGACTTGGAAATTATAATGGGCATCTTTCCCCTAATCTATTAATTGGAAAAATAATTAGATAATGTAAATAATCGTTAGTCACAGCTCTAGTCCACAGTGCAATATTAACATTAAAAACTAATGATAGAAGCCTCGATTCCCTTTGTCACCCTCGAGTTTGAGGAGTAGGGTGGTGTAGGAGAGACGAGAGACAGGAGGGAGCAGGTTATAGAAAAGGGGAGGAGTAAAAAGAGGAGGGGAAAAGGAGGAGGGGGAACAGCATGGGAGGGAGGTATGATAGTGAGAAGGGCTGAGACAGTAGCAGAGCGAGCCAGAGGCAGGGAGGAGGCAGCAAAGGAGCAGCTCTCCTCCTGAGTCTCCATCCCAGAGAAGACCGAGAGGTAGAAGACCGGAGAAGACAGTCCCGTCTCAGCGGTGCATCCCAGCTGCTCCTGAAGTTCAAACCAAGACGTCCGCTGTGAGGTACGTTTTCTTTTTGCCTCTAAACCTTTTAATCTCTCTCCTCGTCTTTATCAGGACTGTGGATTAGCAGCAGTCAGGCGCTGGAGGTGTTTAGTGTGTGTGTGTGTGTGTGTGTGTGTGTGTGTGTGAGTGTGTGCAAAGATCCTGCTGAGGCTTTTCAGCAGCAGGTTGCTCTGTGTGTGTGCGTGTGTGTGTGTGTGTGTGTGTGTGTGTGTGTGTGTGGATATGTGTGTGACGAAAAGGAGCAAAAAAGGGTCTGATTTATCAAAATGTCAGCAGCGATTCTGCTGAGATGCAGTTTCTTTGACATTTGAAGACTGATAACATTTTGTGCAATCAGACTCACTCTCAGCACAGTGTGACCTGATGTTACAAAGGACACTGAAAAAAGCTGATCACCTCAAACACTTGGCACTGACATTGTTTCTATTCTTCTTGTCCTTTTACTCACAGTTGGTGTACAGATCAGCATACATCACTGAGACCTTAAAAATGACTCACTTGCATTTGCAGTTCAAAGCTTGTCCTAACTCCCATTATTGTTACGTGTGAGATTTTACAGTGAATGATTAGTTTCAAAATGGTCCCAATGATTATTTTGGCACAAATGAACACCTATTTTTGATCTTCTTCTTTTTTTCTTTTTTTTTTTTTTACGATTTTCTCCACATTTGCTTCATGAATCTATTCTTGTGATCTTAATCTATTGTAAAAAAAAAAAAAAAAATGGTCATTATCTTTTAAAATATCTTATACCAATCCTTAAGTGTTAAGGAATAGTAAATTAATACAGTTTCCAGTGCAAATTACAGTCATTAAAATACATTTAAAAATGTGACAATAACCCCAAACCCCATTTTATGTACTAAACTGGCTCTGCGGCTAACAGACTGTTTCTCTGACCTAAGTCTCCCTGAGTATCTGTCAACTACTCTCTTCATTAGTGCCATTAAGCACGGTCTAATGTTATAAGGCACATTGGCCGTATTGATCTGCTAACCTGTTCCCAGTGGCGAAATAGCCCAGACAAGCTCCAAGTCTTCATCTTTAACTGTGCTCCTCAGATACAGCAGATTACAGAACAGAGTGGAGAATTATTGAGTGGACTAGCGCAGGGACTGTCTTTGTGCAGATGTCATGATGTCATACTAACTGGATCCTCTCTTTCCTGCTGCACAGTTGAAAAATGTCTTAACATTATAGAGGACGTGAACTGTCCTGTAATAACAAAGAACATTGGCAATTTATGGTATAATACTGTATAATTTCAAGTAAAATTCAAGAACTGAGTAGAGCCTGTGTTTTTCAGTGGCGTTGTGGTAGAGCAGTAGTTGTGCTTTGGCTGCATAACATATGATGTCATGTCCTTTTTGGCTGCTTGTACTGATTTCTCATACAATTACTGTTGATAATTCACAAAGGGAAGGTGTATTATTATATTATATAACATGCAATAAAAAACAGAATACACTTGATTATGTTTGTGGGATTCACCAAAACCCCCCTGATTTCAGCAAGTAATTCTGTAATTTAAACTGGAAGCTAATAAGAGCTTTTTACAGGGCTTTTCACCACTTTGTTCCATCTTGCAGTATAATTCAGTAGTTTAGCATTCCTATCTTGTTAGAGAAAGTACCCTATTATTAATCTTCAGTATGAATCATATTCTTTGTGTGATCTTAGCTCAAACAGTGTTTTTTTTTTTATTTGATCCGTCTATGAAAATGTGTGTTTTGCATAATACCTGTTGATAAGATAATTAAGTACAAGACTATCCTGCTACGTGTCTTGATTGAGACAACATAATTGTGATATTCAGCCCATCATTTTACAGATTACAGACATTATCCTGCCACTTATTAATCGTATGATTGAGGATTAACAGATACAGTTTTAATATATATTACTTGAGCTGCGACTAACAATTACTTTTATTATTAATTAACCTGCAGATTGTTTTCTTGATTAATCTTTATCTATAAAATACCAGAAAATAGTAAAAAATGTCCATTACAAGTTTCCAGAGCTCAAAGTGACATCTGACCAACCATCCCAAACCCACAGTATTCACTTTACTATTACAGGAGACTAAAAGAAACAGACAAAACATTGACATTTAAGAAGCTTGAAGCATTGAATTTTAGGTTTTAATCAAAGGTTTTGCTTAGAAAATGATCATATATTCATTGAATATCAAAATAGTTGCTGATTAATTCTCTGTCGCCATCTTGTTTCAGCTCCCTATTTTACATTACATGTACTACATACTATAGTATAAGCATGATAGGCTTGCAGTGTTGAGGTCAGACTGTAAGTAGACCTACAGTAGATGCATGTATTCATGTGCCTGTGGGCAGCATCTGTGTATGTGTGGACGTGTGTGTGGATGGCAAAGAAAGTATATGGAGATCAATGCAAGCAGCTGTTCTCTCTGCACTTCAAACGTTGCTCTGTTGTTGGCGCATCAACACTCCGACAGGCCTCGTGCAAGGGGATCAAAGGCTAATGAGACAGCCATTGCACAAACGCACTCGGCAGAGCCATGAATATTGATACGGCTCATGAGAGAGATGGAGGCAGGGTGTCTTCACTTGCTCAACAGCAGCCCGATAAATTAAAGAGGGGGAGGAGGGTGCAACATGTATTCTGGAAGGATTTTGGGGTTTCAAATATATCGCCAGAATGTGTGGTCACTGCTAAAGGGCTGGCAGATCTCACTTAGATTTCTTAAAGGTGTTTCAAATATCTTGTCTCTATCTCTATTTTACCTTCAATATCCTAGCTGGCACTATTATTACTTACATCAACTTATTGTGCAGTGAGTGCAACACTACAATGTGTTTAAATTCCCACACTAACAACCAAGTTCAAAAACTGATACGTATCGAGGTTTTTTAAAGGCCTTGTTGGAGATTTTAAATGAACTAGAGCTGAAACGATTAGTCGATTAATCGATTAACCGATTGACAAACAATCAATTACCACATTAGTTGACTATTCATTTCTATCATTTTTTTTAAAGCCCCTGAAAACTTTGAGTCAAAAATATTCATGACATGCAACAATTTAAGTTTGTTTATCTTGATTTTTAAATATAATTTATTAACACAAAAAAATCATCTTATCTGCCCTATCTAGACTGTACTGGTTGTGATCAGATTTGACTTACAGTGACCAAACAACCCACCAACTCTCGTCAGATTCTGATTCAAATGTCCCTAAATCCTGATTGGTGCACAAAAATATGTGACATCACCTTTTTCCAGCTGAGCCCAATAAAATAAAAATAAATACTCAAATCTCTTAAACAACCACATATGTTCTAATGTTGGCAGAAAAATGTTTTCATGTCACAACCCATTGGTAAGAAGCTGATTGGAAAGTTGGTGTTCAGGGCCTTTAAAATGTGAGGATTTACTGCCTTTCTCTGTTTTATACCATTGTAAATGGAATATCTTTGGACAGTGTGGATAAAAAGATTAATCTAAAAAATAACTGGCGAATTAATTGATAAAAAACATTTGTTATTTTCAGCCTTATAGTCAAATAAGACACATTTTTTGTCTGAAGGCATGCACAAGCCTGCAAATCTAAGATTTACATACAAACGCACACAGTCCACATTCAAATGTTCCACTGGCCCTCTTTTAATGGCAAACATGTTTTCACTCATTTCAGTAAATGCTACTGCAGTCAGTAACCGAAGCAAATCAATTCTGTACCATTAGAATCCAATATTTGTCTTCTTCTCTGCCTAATGTCTGCTACGACAGATACCACTGAGTTTACGAAGGTGATATGTCCCCTACAAAATAATGCACTGTGTTTCTTCCCTCAGGGTCGTTGTATTGTCTAACACACAGTTAACCTCCTGATGTCATCAGTTTGTTTCTCCCTGTAGTCGACAGCCACATGACATGTTAAAATCTGCACTTTCTCTTGCATTATCTATCTAAACATCGACAAGCGCCATTCCCCCTCTGGCTAAGTTTGCAAAAAATAACTAAAACAAGCTAAAGGTGACATTAATATTTAACTATCCAACAGATCCAACTGAAGGTAAAGAACAAGAATGAATTGTTTTTCTGGGTGGTATGTCATTTCCGCCCATTACAGCTGACAACAGGCAGGGAAATAGATACTGGGAGGAGGACAAGTACAGTAGCAGGCAGGCAGGCAGGGAGACTGATGTGGCAGGAAAGCCGTCCACAGTACGTGGGCGACTGTGCCTCTATCTTGACTTGGGCTCGTAAATCAAGCCTCCCCTCCAGGGGCCTATCTTCCATTCTCAGACCTTCACAACAGCTTGTTCTCCAGTCTGTGACGAGAGGGGCTGTTGTCACAGCAGCTATCGATCGTGTGGGATGAGTTTGTCGGACCGGGGGATTTTACCCATCTGAGCGTGGTCACTGAAGTGTCCCGTCTTGTCTCCGTGTCTGTCTGTGGGCTACATGTTCTGTCTTTTATGCCAATTCACTACCAGCTACTGTCAGCTGCATCTCACAGAGTTTCTTTCCAAAATAAGATCTCTGAGATTCCAAATAAGTGATTCACAAACTTAAAAGAAGTTTTCGAGGGAGGCTGTTTGGATAAAAATATAACATTTTATAGACCGTATCTTTTTTAAATCTAATGACTTGAGTCTGCAAGAACTACTGGCTACTAATCCAAGGTGTTTCCCTGCCTTTTATCCAGTGCATGCTGGGATTGGTTCAAGACCCAAGTGACACTAAACAGAAATAAGTTGGTATAGCAATGTAAATTAAAAAGAACAGTTGGACATTTTGGGAAATTGGGAGATGAATGATTGATACCACTCAATCATCTCATCTTTTTTTTGTTGGCAAGAAAGCAAATAAGCATATTTCCAATGCACGATATAAGCACATTATAGTTTAGTAAAATTGAATATTTTTTTATTAAAAATAAAATAATAAAATAACACGATAGCAAAAATTACAAAAGAAAAAGACATGTTTGTATATGTTTGTGATAACAAGTTAATTTATCATGTAACAATAGATTACTTGTAGTTTAATCTCTGGGTCTGTTATTTACTATGCTACACTACAGTGCATATGCAAATGCATTTTGGATGATGTTCAAATACCAGTGAATATGTTTACAGAGTGTGCTACAACGTTAGTGTGAATCAAAGTAAACCCAATGCAGAGAGTTGAACTTTTGAATAATTGTCATTATTTGCAGATTCTTTGATCTGTTTGACCAATAAAGCATCTACACAAAGACGAATATGCTTTAAGAAAACCTTAAACACAATGATATGGCATGTATGTTATAGTCTTTCTCCTGGTGTTGCTTCTGGGTTCACACATGACACATTGACAAGATGTTTTAATGACATCCTGGATGAAAAATTAAAATTGAAATCAAATGCAAATTACATTTCTGGATAGTGGGACTATAAAAAGCCAAGTTTAACCCTGCACAATAACGGATTTCCAATAGTATTCTTACCAAAGTCAGACTACTTTAAAACCAAGTTAGTTCAATTATTCACCAGCACTCGCTCCACCCTTTAAAAGCCAATTAGGGGAACGTTTCATGGAAATTAGGGACGGTATTTGATCTCCTGATGTCATTTTGAATTCAAGAGGGAATAAATTACACAAATTTGACAGTTCCCAATATCCCAATCCATCTGACACTCCTGTCAGGTGAATACTTAACAAGAAAAATTCCACCCCTGGGTTATTTCCACATGCATGCCCACACATACATTCTTTCCTCTGCTTCATTTTCATGTAGTTACAGTCAGGAGTAACACATATTGTAAATGCTGTTATCTGATTTATGGCATGGAAAGGTGTAGTTTAGCAATTACAAACGACAAGGGTTAAATGTCAAACACAAAATCTATTTTACATAGCAACCTAAACTCCTTTAATCACAGATAGTTCATAAAAAAGAATCACATTTAAGACAGAAATCACCATCTCACCAGCCTCAGATATGTAAATGAAAATGTATTGAAAATAATAATAGTGGTAGTATTGCACCACCATGTCACCAGTGCCTCCTCATTCTTTGTCCTCAGGCACTTTCAAAGCATTTCTTCATCTTGTTTCCTCACTCTGAAAACCTAGTTTGTGAAACTCCACCAGCGCTGCACACGAGAGCACTCCCACTCAACCTTCCAGCCTGCTGAGAGCTCTTGAAAGCAATTTTATTTTAATCAAATTCACTACAAATGCCCTTCTGATGCCAACCTCAGCAACACTACCATTTTGTTTTTTTCAGCTGCGTCTCTCTCTACATTATATTGATTTCTTCATGAGTGGTATGAAATACAGTTTACTGACATAATGAGAATTCTCTTTGAGTTTATTGCTCTTTCAGGACACAAAGAAATCTTGTGCGCTTGTAAGTGGAGGCCTAATTTTTCAAATATCTGCATCTACTTCCGGGCCCCAACGTTTTTTAAAAAGAACCACAGTTGCTGCACTGCAGGTCCATGACCCTAATCTGGACATGGTTTTCTACATTCCTTAAACTCATAAGTTTAAGGAATGTAGTATCAGTACATGTAAAAAAAAAACAACAACATAAGTAACAGTCCTGCATTCAAAATCTTACTAAAAGCACCGAAGTAGGCTATAACCAGCAAAATATAACTTTTTGTTTTAAAAAGTATATTAGGGCTGGAACTAACCATTATTAATCATCAATTAATCTGAAGATTATTTTCTGGACTAACTGATTAAACATTTAAAGCAACAAGGCAACTTTTCCTGCTTCAGTCCCCCTACAGGTTGGAAGCGGAATTGTCCATTACATTACATTGTCCAATTCATTCGAACTACAGATCCGCTACCCGATCTGACAAACTTGCATAATGTAATGTAATGGACAATTCCGCTTCCAACCTGTATGGGGACCAAAGTGGGAAAAGATTTCTAGTGTTGCTTTAAACAGTAAACACCCATGAAAACATCCCATAGCCCAAAGTGACATCTAGAAAAAACTGGATTTGTCCAAACCATCAGTCCAAAACAAGATATTTCATTAACTATTAAATATTCTGGATGTTCATTGCTGGGTTAAAGCCTGACATCGGATGTCCCTCCTGTCCCTTTCAGCTATCTCTGCTATTTATTTAGCAAGGGCACTGTCGCTGTATCTGGGGCTTAGTTCCACCAAGGACAGTTGTGATTGGTTTTAAGAAATACAAACAAGCCAGAGCGTTTTTTCCCCCTATCCCAGAATAGATAAGCGGTGTAGCCAGACCGGAGTCAAAAACCTAAAAGCTTGTAAACTGTTGGTATAATCTTTAAAATGCATTGTATTTTATAAGATTATCAAGTGTTTTTAATGTTAATTCTCAATCTGTAAAGTAACTAGTTATTTTAGCTTCAGATAAATGTCATCAAGTAAAAAGTACAAATTCCCCTCTGAATGTAGTGTAGTATAAAGTAGCATAAAAAGAAAAAAAGCAAGTGAAGTACACATGGCTCTAAATTGTACTTGAGTAAATGCAGTTAGATACATTCCACCACTTGCTTAAACCTTGTTCTTTTGAAAACAGGTGGGATTTGTAGTTATTTTTTTGTAGGCTCAGTATGGGCTCACCTCATGCACTGCCATTTATCCCTGATGTCCTCAGGCAAATATTTTCCTGCTGTAGTATATTATTAAAAAACATTTTATAAGCATTTAATAGTCACTGACCTTGAGAGTGATTCTCTGATATACATGTTGCACTGCTGCATTGTTGTGCAAAACTTCTGCAGAAATGTACTGTAGCTAACATAACAATGCTGCAGTGAGGCGTTAAAATACATGTTTCCCTAATGTTCAATTCTTTTTTGAGTTGAATCAACAGAACACAGGCCAATAACCGACTGTTCATGTTTTTTGTTTAACCTGAAAACACTGAAAACTGTCAGATCAAAAGTGTGGTAGCTGTGTCCTGTTAAGTTGGAGATTCTAGAACCCCCATCAGGCAAATTAGTGTCATATTCGAAGTGACTGACTTTTTGGGCCACCTAGGGGCAGTAGAATCAAGCCGTGAACACAACATGGCCACATCACCCTTCAGGTTGATAAGGCAAACATGTTAGCAAACTGTAGCCTATTTGCACATCCAGCTGACACGGAGCAACACAAGCATTCATTTGGAGTCGCGCTTCTTGCCACAAGTCAAATATTCACTCTCCTTTTAGCTCTGTTTTTAGTCTCCACCAACTTCTGAAGAAAATAAATCTGACTGAGCTGCTAAATGCTATTCTGCTATGTTGACAAGCTAGTGGATAACTGTGTCTGTCTGCTGTTTCCTGCAGGCCAGGTAAAGTACATTGAAGCTGCTGTTTCGCCTGCTGCAACCAAATATTACAGCATGAGAGCGGTGTGAGTAAATAAAAACAGTAAACTAGCTCATAGTCTACCCAAACATTTCATTGCATTAGGGACACATGTTTGTTCAAACTTTGAAACTGCAGCCTTGCAAATAGTTCTACCTCCAGGGTGAAAACATCATCATCATTTAGTTTGGCTGGAATGAGATGGATGTTACTACAACACTGAATTTCTTGTTTTCCTTTGTACAGCTTGTCTTCAGGTGAAGAGGACATGATGTGCTATGAAGACTGTTAGCTGTGACTGAACCTCAGAAGACCGAACACAGAGGTGAGCTTCACTATACTCTCACTGTCTCGTGTCAAGGATTAATAACAAAGATCCTTGAAATGACGGATGGTAGCCGAAAGTTTAGATCAGCCATTATTTCAGTATTCGATTTGTTCAGAATGACAAGACAAGTGATCCCTCAGTGTATTTATGGGGTTTCATAAGTAGTGTTCTGGTCATAGATTCAAGGTTTCCATTCACTACTTACTTAAACATGACCTACTGCAGACGAATGAATGAAATGTTAAATCCTAAAAGATTTCAGTCCCACTTGATTTATATCGACAGCAAGTGTGATAATGTGTAACATTGTGTGATTTAACACTTTAAGCAGACACTTAGAAACACAACAGAAGAGCAGCTGGTGTATCTGCTTACAGACTCATGTTGTTTTAATAAAAGGGGTCAGTCAATAAAAGCGGCAGCCACAATCTAATTTCATGCTGCACACAGCGGATGTAGTTTTCAGCACAACAGCAGGACATAGTTTACCTGATTACCTTGATGTTGAGTTGGAGGTTCACTGTGGCTGCTCCTTCTTTCATTACTCCCTGAAATATGTCAAACTGACCTGCTGGCAAAAATTGCAAAACAATGTCTTGTTTTGTACATTTGTTATTAATGTTGGCGGTTAGTGCTGAGTGCGTTGACCAACACATTGCGTTACATTACATTTAATGGCTATTGCTAAAAAATATACAGAACACAAATAATGTCAATAACCGAGATTGATTTCATGAAAAGCATAACTTTAATTCTAATAATACATTTACTATTCATTGTCTTTATCTGTATATTTGGAAATTCTACAGTGTGAATGAAAAAGGTCAGGATCTCAGAGAATAACGCTCAATACTTCAAAACTGTAATCCTCACCGAGGACTTAGCTGGACTGCTCTTTCTATGAATTTTAAAGTGGTTACACATGTAACCATCAGACAAGCTGCACATTTCACTTTCACTCCCCTGCCGCTGCATTGATCCCCAAGAGGAAACCCTGTAGTGCCCATACAGTATGTAGTCAGATTTCTACACTGAGAGCTTCAGCAATGTAGAAGCAAAGTGACTTCTGCCTGCAGAGACTCAGACTGCAGCAATAATGACTATTTCCTACAGTATATAACCTTTTACAGACAAAGTAGACATCTACATTGAAAGCTTAAAACAAAATGAGCATTGCAGTTAAGTCTGAATCAACTAAACAACAATGTGGCTTTGAAAACTAGAACATAAACTGCAATAGAAAGAAACCATTCACTTGATTGAATGTACATTAAAACACTCCATACCTCGCATAAATAGTACTGTTTTGAAAAATGTAAAACATGGAAAATAGTAGCAATATGATCTACTAATCAGGAGGTAATAGTTTAAGCAGAACTATTAGATCACATAGAACCACATAGATCAAATATGGAAATTACTAATGTGTTTTAATGAAACCCCCCAAAAGAATCACTTTAAACTGGTGGCACAAAATGTACTTTCACCAATAAAAATGAGAAATGAAGAAAGCCCTAAACCATCTTTCTAATAAATATTTAAGTGCATTCCTTGTGCAGCAGAACTTTGTGAAAATGTTAATCTAAGTGAAAACAGAGTAAAAGCTTAGGCATTAACAGCCACATTTCCTTGACTTTTTCTATTTTCAGCTCCAATCTTCTGTTTCAATTTCCTATTTTCTGTGGCCCAGTTTATATTCAGGGGGAAAACTGCAGCGCTGCAAAAACCCAAGGTGATTATTTTCACTTTCTGCTCATATCTACCTGTTGTAATGATGATGATATCCTGAGCTCAAGTTGTGCAACAATAATGCAGAGTTGTGCAGAATTCACCTTCCAATCTGTGTTAATGAGAAGCCTATAAATGCAATCACAGTGTGCATTTGGGCAGCAAATATATCTGCAGCTACAGAGGCAGAGTATAGAGGTGTAGTGAGCTTCCAGCAGCGCACTGGGCCATCCACCCTGAGGTACTTATACAGTAAAGGATGATGTGACTGCAATGGAATATCTGCATTACAGTGTATGAGCTTATATCCTGTGTTTTGTCCCACTTTTAATGATGGTACCCTCAGCTCAGGTTGCATTGTATCAGCGCTGACCCTCGTGGGCTGAATTCTGGTGACACTTTCCAATCTGTGTTAATGAGCTGGCTCCACTCTGTCTACGGGTCACGGTGATATTTACAGAAACCGTTGTAGCGGCAGATATCCACGCCTCCCCGTGGCGCTCCCTCGACTCATTTGCATAGCTTTCAGACTTCCCTTTCTCGCGCTCCCTCTTTCACCGCTCTCGCTGTGCTCCTCCATGATCGACAGGCTCCTTCGCACTGCTCTTCAGTTTGTGTCGCACATGTTAATTAAAGCCTCTAATTAGCTTTCCCCACTAAAAGGCCGCATTAAATCAGAGTTGGAATGGCAAATGATTCCTGGCATTAGCATAATTGTGTTTTTGAAGTGTAAAGATTTGGGCATTAGGGATGCTAGCACACGTTTTTGTTTCAGTGATTTGTTGTGTTTTGGGCTCAGGGCCCAAGGGGACACTGTAGGTTGGCTGTGTGGGTTTTGGGGCCCCAGGACCCTACAGGGGCCACACACTAATGAGGCCTGCTCCTCTCTGATGGAGCAGATACAGGAAAAACAAACCTGTGATGTGGTACCCTCAGGTGGTCCTGAGAGCCTGGCAGAGCGGAACAGGACTCTGTGTGTGTGTGTGTGTGTGTGTGTGTGTGTGTGTGTGTGTGTGTGTGTGCCCTACCTTTTTCTCAATGCATGCTGGGATTGGCTAAAGGCCCCAGTGACACTGAACAGGCAAATATGGCAAATAGATTAATTGATGGAAAAGTTGACTACATGTAATGATCAAGGACCGTGAAAACGATGTAATGAAAAAAAAGCTACGTATTTGGCTTTAAAATGGAATGTACAGGTGGTATAGCACTGAAGACAGACTTTAAAGCCATATTTTTTAAATATGAATTGATTTTTGGAATTCTATGAATCGATTTTGAATCGGTAGAGCTTGAATTGCGATTCGAATGTGAATCGATTTTTTTGCACAACCCTAGTTGTAGTTGACTCCTACAGGACATAACAAAGCCTTGAGCTTCACGTAAGACACTTCATTATTGACTATTCAGATACAGTATGTGTACAGGATGATACAGTAGTCCAAAATTGCAGTCTCCAGATACGAATGTTCTGACAAGGGTGGCGCTCTTGTGTTGAATAATCACATAGAGCTCTTCATGTGATTGTTGCATCTTTAAAATTATTCTGATAAGAAAATGAGACGATCCAGGTTTGTTTCATTTCATTTGTTTCATTTCATTTTTGTTTGATTCATGTGGAAGGGGGAATTGGTGTGAATTGGTGTGAACCAAGGTTATAATCGTTAACGAAAACGAACAAAATAACTAAAACTAGGTGGGAAAAAACAATAAAAATAAAAATAAAAACGAGGCAAAAAAAAAAACGATAACTAACTAAAACTGTAATGTCTGTTTGCAAAACTAACTAAAGTAAAAGAAAATGATTGAGTAAATGTCCTTAGTTTTTGTCTCTGTTGATGTCTTTCATAGAGCAAATAACATATCTTTCAGAGTTGACATTTCCGACCATAGACCTGTTTTATACAGTCTATGCCATAGACATATATAGTTTCTGAATGGGAACCCAGAAATTACATGTCAAATTGAACACAACATAGTCCATGCCCCTCGCCTGGCATCATGGCGGCATCCTATTTGATTATGACTTATGTGTGTGAGATAAAAGCAAGTGCCTTGCAGTGGAAGGTGGTAAAATATGTGGACAATTTATTAAAGGGAAAAATCTTACGAATTTTAAAGTATATTTGAGAAGTGCTAGGAGGCTAACCTAGCTTATCTTAACATGGTAAAGGAGAACGCCAAGCCCCCCCCTCTCCCCCGAAACAGAAGCTAACCCTGGTACAGGGCGTAGATGTATGGGTACAGGGCCAGGCAGCATGACGGAGACAACCGTAGGACAGAGAACATTACAGGCGTTCCTTCACCGGCGACCCGATAGCTGCTGGTTAGTAAATACGCAAGAACACCAAAAGCGGGAGGAAGTGTGGGTTAATATGTGGATTGATACTGGGATGTCTACACAACTGTGTGAGTCGACTGACTTCAAAAAGTTCGCCACTTTACTCAAACCAAAGTTCAAAACACCTGTTCATGTATGTCTGTTTGTCTGTTGGCTATTTAGGTTTTTTCCTGGCACACGTCACGTCAATGTGTGCTGTCACACGGCACACATTTTGTTCTTACTGCAGTGTCTTGTGTAGACTGTTTTCATATTTGTGCTTATCAAATGTACATTTTATGTACTGGTGTTATTGTTGAATACATATTTTGTATGATGTTTTTGTTGTTATTATTACACAATACTTTTTCTGACCTTTTTTTAATCTTGCCCCTGACAAATAACCCATATTACAAAAAAAGACTAAAACTAATAAAAACTAAACTAAAACTAAGCATTTTCAAAAAATAAAAACTAAACTAAACTAGCAAACCCGCTTTAAAAACTAATTAAAACTAAACTTAATTTGAAAACAAAGTCAAAACGAAATAAAAAACTAATGAAAAATGCTAAACTACAATAACCTCGCTGTGAACCTCAGTGTCTTTTTTCAGATAGTCAATTTTCAAATTCAACCCACGGGCAGTTTAAATTGCAATTAATAAAAACAATTGATTCTAAACTACTACTTTTACCCATAACACCCTTCTCTACATAGACCCACAAAGACGTTTGTGTGTGAACGATAATTCCAGCGTAAATAACCTTACATGTTTCCATCAGCATTAATGAGACGTTTCCATCCAGGTGGAATGATTATTTCAGAATCAATCTCCATGTTAGTTTTGGCGAACACACAGACACTCGCCCCGGGTCATGTCCTGATTAGTCTCGCTTTGCCAGACCCTCCTCCAAAGCACGCTGAAGGAGGGTCTGGCTACTCCACATAGCATTCGGGGATGGGAGGAAAACGTGCTTTGGTTTAATGGCACGACTGCATTTAATGGCAGTCGTGCGAGAGAAAACTCAGATTGGACACATAGTCTTGCTAGCTGTCTCAATTTACCCTGCAGAGATCTGAGGAGCAGTTAACGATAATCCTCATTAATCCACCGAATTTAAAATTACAACACAAAGAAAGCGGAAGAAAACACAAAATACATTCATCTGGCGGAATTTCCTGTGGAATCCCAGAAGTGTAATGTCAAGGATATAGACTATTTCCTGATATATCTGTATTTACTAGTGATTAGTGCTGGGCACATCCTCAGCCAGCAAACTTGACTGAAGCTGTCTCCATCCCATGAATCGTGCCTCGGGCCAGACATGATGTACTTTTCAGGAACTTCCTCTGGGCAAACTCGCTGACTACTGTGGCTAAATTATTCAGGGTGAGTCGACCCAAAGGCACAGTGGTAGAACAGTGACAGTTTGGGGGTTGTGTGATAGCCCAGAGTGTTGTCATATGAGTTATTATTGAAACAGCCAGATATATACCACAATACTGCAGATTCCAACTCCAGCCTTCAATCTGCTCCAGGCATGAAAACCCATTAAGATGCATCGGAGGAAGCAGAGTTGAAGACATGATGTAAGGAGGAAGAGGCTGCAAACTGAATTATCTCCACTTCTACATGAGGTTACTTTTAATTTGATGAATTCTAATTAAACGATTTTTGTGTCAGCAGCTTAATCGTTTCCGTTTCTTTGAAAGACTACAGTTGATTACATACTGAGGACATACTGCCATGTTCCTAAGGAGACACGTGGTATTATGCAGAATGATTTTTTAATGGCACAAAATCACAGCAATGTGTGCTTTTAGAGAGGAAGAGAGAGGCTTAGGTGCACAGGGTTAGCAAGAAAACACAAAAGAAAGAGAGAAAGCAAAAGAGGAGGAGGAGGAGGGAGAGAAACAAACATCTGACAGAAAGTGGGAGAAATATGGAGACGGCAAGCAGCGCCAGACTCTGTTTGGAAGTCTAACATTCATTATGTCTGTTTCACTGGTGCTGGTAGTCAAAACGCAGTAGGAGATCTCAGCCAGGCAGCACAGAAACCAAGGGCACTGCCAGAGGCTTGATTTACACAACAAAAAGACATTTCACCCTATGTGACCAGGACAGGACTATTTTTCTTGTTTGTCGAAGTTTTGCCAAGTTTATGTAACTGCTGCAGCCAAAGGTAAATATTCCTGTAGTAGGAGCTGTGATTGCTGGCCATCGTACATACGCCTGCGCTCGTTCCATCTGTGTTGATTGGAGATCCAACTTGTGATGTCAGCAGGTGTCAAGTTCTGATCTTAACTAAAGTTGCAGTGAGAAGCCGAGGTTTGACGTATGTCTAGTAAAGCAGAAGTGTTGCTTGGCGTTGCGCAAAGCAGAAAACCACCGCAAGTTCAACTGAATAATTGCTTTTCTAAACGGTAATATACCACTTTATAATGAAAGACAGAACAGCAGCACGCAGCTGGCAAAGCACACGCCATGTAATTACAGTATTTGTGGTTTGAATGCTTTTTTTGGCCTCAACAAGTATGTTAATACAGTACTGCCAAAGCAGGTTGTACAAACATTGACTACATATTAGGCTTTTCAACCAATAGACACAACCATTGTTAGAAAATATACTAGCAAAGTATCATTTTAGATTTTCATTTTGAAAAATTTGTTGCACAACAGACAAGCTCAGAGTTTTACAGGAAAACAATGCTTATGTTAAAGCTATGTCAGTAGACCTGATTTGATATCATAAAAAGGCTGATGGGGAATGCCATTAGTTTTGTAGATATTTCAACGTAAACAAGAAATTCAAAATTGAAAATTCATCCTGAGGTGGACATGAATGTTTGTACCAAATGCCATTGCAATTCATCCAATAGTTAGCAAGGCATTTCACTTAAAACTACAGATGTCAACCTGCTGGTAGTCCTAAAGGAAAAGTCACCGAAGTCACATGGATTCTTCCTCTGGGGGCCATGGATGTCTGTACAAAATTTCAAACATTGTGTTGAGATATTTGAGTCTGGACCAAAGTGGTCGACCAACCAACTGACAGACCAATATTGCCATCCATAACCACAAGCATTGCTAAAATAATTTTTGCCTCTGAAAAGTCAAAAGTAATAGATAGAAAATAAATGCATGATGCTAATAAGAACACTCATATTCTGCTGTACTTCTTTGACAGACAGGTAAAGCATGAGTGTTACACCGTGTTTTAACATCAGATCATTAGACTTTAAATGAACCATGGTGTGCTTACAGGTGTGCGTTTATTAGCCGTTTTACAGCAGTTCGGAAAGTGACTCAGCAAACCAGAACTGAGGACAGACCCAATCTGTCCAATAACCAGAGTAAAAAGTCTGAGCCTGCTCTATTTTTGGGCTTTTGGGAGAAATTTAACCTTTTTAAACTCATTAACTGAAGTTCACCATATAGGTCATTTGTGATGATAAATTATCATTTTATCTCATCTCATCATCATTTTATCAAGGACTACTAGCCTTTACAGGTGCTCTCATTTATTTTGTTTTAATGCTATATTGAGCGAATGAGGCATATTTTTCAATTTAATTTCTGATTGTACAGTCCTAAAATATGTGAAAATAATATGCAAATATTTGAGATTGGTGTGTGTGTGTGTGTGTGTGTGTGTGTGTGTGTGTGTGTGTGTGTGTGTGTGTGTGTTTACCTCTAAGAGTCAGTGACGGGCAAGCTCGATGGAAAGAAGCCGATGACAAGATGACAGGAGCAAAAATAAACTGATATTTTCATTAAAAAAATTCCTGGGACCTCATTTAAGATAGGGAGGGGGGCGAGGGGGCTCCAAATATCACGACACAAATGTGACAGGTAAACACACGCACACACAGCGGCACACGCGCACCCTCTGCAGCCCTGATTGAGTGTAAGTGTCTGCGTCGGTGGTCAAGGTCAGCTGATAATAGGAGAGATTGAGGACAGGGGGGTGCGGGTCGGCAGCAGTCTCAGGTAATGAGATTTACGACCCTGAGCTCTCACTGCACACCCCCCACTACTACCCCCTCGCCCGACATGATTTATAGATCTAATAGACGTCATTGCTCCAGCCTAAAATAGAGGCTTTAAATTATCACTGAGGGATATTCGTCAGTTTTATCCAGGGCAAGAATCCAGAGACATGTTTACCAAGAGGTCCTTGTTATATACATGTGTGTATACATCAGTATGGGTTAGGGCTGTCAATCGGGCTGTCAATCGATTAAAAAAATGTATCTAATTAATTACAGACTCTGTGATTAATTAATCTAAATTAATTGCATACATAATTTTTGCCCGGTGCCTTAACCGATACTTTTTAAGAAAGTTAAAAAGAAAAAAAAAGAAGGGTACTAAACAACAGTCGGCAACATTAAAGAAGGCTTGTTTATTGCTAAGGCCATATGGTCAAAATTAAATGATTTAATAATAATGTAATAACTATAACAATAACTTATTTCACTAGTAAATTGCTGGTGAATGAGAAAAACAACTACCAGATGGGAAAATGGCATTTAACAACAACTTTGAATGCACCATGAGGCTGTAGGTTACCAGTTTCATTGAACGCACCGTCTGTGTTTTTCCGACGGCAGCTGCAGATTGTTAGCTACATCCCGGTGGTGAATCCTCTACAGTGAAATACAGTCACACTTTACACCGTTTAGCGTTAGCTGTCAGCATTGTAACCGTGTTTAATCCAGCTACTAGCTAGCGGTAGGCTAACGTTAGCTGCTGTCTAGTATAGTGTTAACTAGCGTCACGTGCAGCGATGTTTCTGTTGCCTGTAACGTCTGTTTCAGAGCATCAGAGAGAGATTAATTAATCGAAATGAACGCGTTATTTTGACAGCCCTAGTATGGGTATGTGTTTGCATTAGAGATAGTTATTCAGATTATTAACACTATTTTGTCCCAGTGTTGGGGAAAATTACTTTTTAAAAGTAATTTAAAGTAATAATATCATAATATTATAAATAAAGTCCCTATCTATCGCCGAATGAGGTAACACAATGGTAATTGAGCCTATGGCCCATTTAAACAGATATTTCCCTCAAGAGTTGGTGGAGGTCAAAACGGAACAAGTAGGAGAGTGAATATTGGACTTAATATTCATGAGGTGGTCAAAAACACAACTCCAAATAAATGCTGAAGTTGCTCCCTATCGGCTGGATGTTTAATTTGGCAATTGTTAAGGAAAAAGTTTGCCTATAATTTTGGTTGTGTTTGCAGGTTGTTTGGCTTCCCCCAAATGGCAGGTTTACCAACACAACACTTTTCTCAGTCTCACCAGTGCCACTTGGAGTAACAAATATAACATTTTAAAAAGTGGTTGTAATCCTGCTGCCCACTCTGCTGGACCATAGCCAATATTTTAGAAATATTGTGGTCAAATTCTCCCAAAAGAACCCATTCGGTATAAAATAAAGTTTGACTACCAACCAAACTCAGCTATCTCACGCAGTCAAGCAGTTGAGGGTCGGTACAGACGCTGAGCTCCACTGACCAAGCTGCCGTATTTGACGAGTTGGGAGTGAGAACGCGTTGTCTGATTTCAACTGTGTAATTCTGGTGGAGAATCCTAAATTCTGCATTAGTTTTGCACCTAAATTATTAATTTTAAATGAACCTTAAACATCCATGACATATAATATCTGTATCCTATGTCATTATACACAATAAAATAGATAACACCGAGTACATGACTCCTCAGTGGTAGCTACAGTCCTGCCAATGTGTTGTTTGCTTATTGCTTTAAAATCCAAAGCTAGATCTGTCATGATCCTGTTTTTTTTTATGCTGACCTTACACTAAATTACTTTTCAAGTGATTCCAATGTTGCAGACTTATTGCCAATCTTTTTCCCGTCTTGATGTTCCGACAAAATGAAACGTTTTTGATATTATCGTAGGTTTTATGATAGTCTTTAACGTTAGATGTGAGATGATTGTTTTTAGATGTGAGATGGTGTCAGACTTTAGTCTTTTCAAAATCTTCTAGTGTAAGGTAGGCTTTAGTTTCCTGTTTTATCTATGTCTTGTTTGTCTGCCTGCCATTGTGTGTTTTCCCGCCTTTGATTGTCTGCCCCGCCCTGATGTGTTCCTCGTCAGCCCTAATGTCACCTGTCCCTCGTTACCACCTATATGTGTTCTCTTGTTCAGTGTCGGATTGTCCGCTTTTATTTCTGGCTGACTCCCAGTTATTTGTCTTAGTGTTTACTTCTCCAGTGTTTGGAGGACACATCACAGGTTCTGTTTCAATTCTACCAACAAACATCTCTCCATGTTCTGATGTTATCTGAACTAAATACTGAACAAAGTCTCTCATGATAAAAAAAAAAAATATGTGTTCGCTAAATGTAACAAATGTGAGGAAAACTGAAGCAATTACATTTCAATTCAGAAATGTAACTAAAAACAAAATCCGGTGAGATCGAACTTACAAACTTTGTATCGATATTCATGAAATTCAATCGAATTTTACTGTTTCCATAAGGCATTTTTCATTCGATATTACTTAATTTCCAAAAAAAACCTGTGGATGGAAACATGGCTATAGAGGGTGATTAGCTGCCACACAGAAGTAATGGGATTACTCTAACATGCCACCCTCCACGCCGTTCTGCTCAGTGTGCTAACACTCTAGACAATATGACATTCAACTGAAACAACGCAAACAATGCCATTGTTCCAGGGCGCTGCACAAGCCAGCTGAGGCACAGCGGCAGTAAGGATGGAAGCCATTGAACTTACTGCTCATTACCAGTACAACCTCTCCTAGAGCAGCAAAATAGCATTCAGTGTCTGTTCAGCTCTGTTTACTGACGCTTCTGCTAAAAAAACAACAGCAATATGGTGACAGCCAGATTGCCTCCCAATAGATGTAGTGCTAATATTTGTACTAGGCCTGCTGTACGTGTTGAAAATGATGGTAGATTGGATTTCGAGCACAAGCTTACACTCCCTTCAGTTGTTTGTTCTTATGCAGTCTCCCATCTCAGTGTATTTTGAGAATTAAACCAATAAGCCCCCCTGCTAAGCCCAGCACAGCAGATATTGATGTGCTGCCTTTTTATTGTCTGGAAGCTTATTCTGTTCATATTCACTGTGTCTGCCTTTGTGCTAAGAAGCAGTTACTTTAAACACACTGACACTGAAGGGCTCCGAGACACGGGAGCAGCTGTGCAAATTTGAGGCAAAAAATATGTTGTAGAAATCACATTAATGTTCTGATGTCTGTTTAGTACTCAAACATTATCTTGAATTCTTCGCAGTTTGAAAAAACGTACACACACCTTGCAACCGGTAACAAAAGTTTCAAGCTATAGGGACTCAAAACCAGTCTAAAAGGGCATTTATACAACCATATTTCAGCTTCTTCTTACCTCTTCTCTACACCTTATAATGGTCAGTTGTGAGCATTTGACCAACACTTGTATTTACATCTTCTCCATAAATTCACGAAACACTCTTCTCTCTCTTTAATGTGTGCGAAGGAATATTTGCAGCTCATTTGAATGAAAAGAGAAATCTAATTTTAAAATAATTTGCTGTATATTACTATCAGTCTGAATATGAATCCATTTTTTTTTTTTAACTAGCAGGAGCAGGACAAAAAATCCTTATACTGAATCTTAAACGCCTCTTTGTTGGTTTTCAGCAGCATAGTAGGCTAGGTTTATATGGAATTGTAAAAAAAATAAAATAAATAACATTGCTTTAGTCCTGTCTTACCGTACATGCAGACATTCAAACTGCAGGTGAAATAAACAACCACTGACTTTCATCTTCATTTGAAAAATATCACACTGCTTTGAACTGCTTTGCTGCTTTTGGCTGGAAAAAGAAGTATGTCCTGTTGCGTTACAACAGGCCTAATCTTATATAAAAGACCATGTTGTGTTTGAAATGTTAAATTCAAGGTGCCCTATAGGGGGGCAACAATCTTAAGACGCTGACCATGTAAATGCAATATCTACTGGTTTAGGCCCAACCTTTGCTGCTTCCTCTCTCTTCCCGCATTTCCTGTCACCTTTATACTGTACAGTCATCTCTCTCAATAAAGAAAATTTAAGTGAAAGTTGGGGTTTCTTGGTGGCTTTAGATGCTGACCATGTGTGCAATGTCCCTGGTTTGATTCCAACAAGAGACCTTTGTTGCGTGCTCTCCATTTTCTCTTATTTCTTGTCACCTCTATCCATCTAAATAAAGGCAAAATGCCTTTAAAAAAAAGACAAATTTATGAAAGTCAGTTGCTTATAGAAACACATTTTTGTTGAACCCTACTTTCCATTAGCAATCTTGTTTAACACACATTTTACTGTGGCTCCTGTTTCACTGACTTTCATTCATTATTTAAAATTAAATTTACACGGTAAGAATTACAGATTCATTAGAGAGGGTTCAGAAAAATAAATCCCTTACACACTAACATTTCTAGGAAACTGCCCTGAGATTATTTTAATGGCATTTGTACTTTATTACAAAGATGAGCGAAAGAGCAGAATTAACAACAAAAAAGTTTTGCTTTTAAGACTTGGCATTTACATAGTAGACAGTGACGCCTCAGTAAGCTGAGTCACCTGATGCTGCTTCCCCCTGTAACATATTGTATCATCTCTCCCATCTCATTTTATCTCATCACACCCAGTGTCTCTGTGTGGGAGTATGCCGGCGCTCAAGCCCAAAGGAAAGTTTGTCACTTTGATAACAGGTGGGATAAGAAGTGCAGTCAGGCTTAGACACAAAACGCCTACTAAATCACAAAGCATTAAAAAGAATTAAACAAAACTCTCCTTAATTTCTTCCAAGATTTTCAATAACAACCTTATTTAAAGCAGTATTAATTTTGTTTATTTGTCTGCGACTCCGCTCTTTTCAGCTGAGGTAACGTTCTCGGCTGCGAGGACAATAAATAGTGCTGTTCAAGTGCCTCCACAATTTTCAGCTCAATAGAGAAAATGCACTGTTGATTTCTCTGTGGTGTCTCAGCTGCTTTATTACCATGGAACGGAAAGAGGCATTTTTTCTTTCCGTTTGTACCTCAAAAAAAAAAAAAACAGTCTCCTGAGCTCCACACAGAGTGAAGTAATCAACATGCAGTCTAGAAGGGAGAAAAATATAAGACTTTAAGGTAATGCAGAGGACAGCTTTCTATTCTGGCTTGACAATACAGTATAATACCGCTGTCTGCATTTTCTGATAATTTTTTTTAGCCAATCTTCAAATACATTACATTTCTATGAGACTAAATATTTTGTCAATGTGACACTGATTTCCTCTATTACATGCCAGAATTTCACTTTTGATACACAGATTAAAAATAAACAGATTAATAAGACACACTCACAGCCAGCCACTTTCAACACATGCATTATAAACAAGCACAGTAGCAGCACTTCAATGCTAAACCATTACAGTTTTGTTTCAACACAGAGGAGGGCGAGTGTTGCCAGAGAGAGCTTAAAATGGCTGCTGAAAGTCAGAATACTGGAGCTGTACCAAGCCCAGCAGACGGTGGACAGGCTTGCGGTTGGATGGCTGGGTTCGAAGGCAGCAGCTTGTTAGGGTGGAAATGGATTAGCGAGAGGCACAATGGGAGTCTTAGGCGTGTCTGCCGTGTTGTGTTAAAGCTCTGCCTACGTTGCCTGGGCTGCTAGACTCATTTATGCCCAGCGGTGCATGCAGCAGCCAACTCACACACAGGGCTTTTCTAATTGCCATGGTTTCTTCTGTGCAGTGACAGCCTTGATTCGGTATCCGTCAAAGCCATGAATTACCTGCGGCGACGCACAATTGTTGTGTTTGTCACATGCAGCTGGTAGTGGAATAATTCCTCTAACACTTTTGTGTTACATTGTAGGAGACGATGTAGTAAGTTTTACAGTAGGACGAAGAATTTCTGAACAGTGAGCAGCTTCCTCTCACCTGCAGAAAATGCGTCTGAAATGACAACAGTGCCACAGAACCCACAGAAACTCATCAACAAGTTACATCTATCCAGTATCTATATCTTATACACCTTGGCCAAGTCATCACTCTATCACAGAATTGACATATATATATATATAGACAAGCAACCATAGGCCTTTTTAGAAGCAGAACAGTTTGACATGTCCCAGTAGGAAAAGCATTGATGTAAATAATTAATGACTGGATTCAATTTAGCGCTTGAATAGAACAGAGCGACCGTTAATGTTATTAACACCTGTGCTTTATCTACTATGACAAGTCAAAATGGCAGACATTTTGTAGAAAAAGGCTCATTCACACCTATAAGCAATTAGCCTAATCAACATGTCTTTGGACTGTGGGAGAAAACCAGGAGCACCAGGAGGAAACCTAGCAGGCAAACTCTACACAGAAAGTTAATCAAAAGAAAATTTAAAGAGAAACTGAATGACAGGTGAACTCTGGGAAGTGCAGTGAAAATACACCACAACAAAGATATTGCAACAAAGCAAAACGCTGGATGCTGCCGAGCTTAATGGTCCCAAAAATACACCGCAGTAACATTTTCTAATGCCAGCAAATGTATTTCAGACTTCCATTGTTGTCCAAAAATGCATCAAGTCACACTGACTACGTTTGCTTGCTGAAAATATTCGGAGTTTTGCACTTATTCTGAAAAAGACAATATTATTCTACTGAGCTGTTCACATGGCTAATGAAAATGAATATACCACTAATATTCCAGTTTACATGCAGCCGTGCAAAATAGCTTTCCATATATGTCGGACTTATTGGACCGTGCAAACACAGCCTCCCTCTTTCATTCCTTCAAACGCCTTCTTGAACAGGTCGGTGTTGCGAAATTTGCGCATATGCAAAAACCTGTTAATGTCAAAGTCTTTCATAATGTTTAAATGTAGGTGTGTCTCTTCTTCTTTTCTTTTGGGCATGCATCTTTACCCAAGCCTTGTGAACTGTTGGCTGGTTGGTTTGTGTACAACAACCATAGCAACGCACAGAGCTGACCATAAGCTGTAAACTGGCAGGAGGTCATAAACTGCGGGAACAAACCCAATTGTGACACATACTCCGAATGCGCTGTATACGTGTCCAAAGAAAGCTCCTAAAACCCCAATGCTACCGGCATATCCCACATGTCTTAATGGGAAAATGCTATATCCGGAAAAAAGGTCTAATTCGGAATATTCACACCAAATATTTGTCCTTTTCTGAATAATAGTGGGAACTTAGTGTGCATGTAAACATACTGACTGTTGACAGTGTTGACTGGGTGACATGTTCCTTCATTACAATGAACATGGGCACTGTAGTTTAAGTCAATCCCACACAACGTCCTGATGCTTCAAAATATGATGCTTCAAATACATTATTAATCCGCAGCTGTAAACAGTCCCCAACAAATACACTACTTCCTCCAGTTTGAGTAATGTTTGCTAAAAACTATAGTGCCCAGCAGTGTTAGTAAGCTATTGAGACTATTTTTAAGTATAGAAGTAAACATTTGTCATCCAATTTTAAAGATTTACATCTTGGGGCTGAGTCTGAAAGTATTGAGAGACAGACTAAAACATTGTTGTTTTTTTCATGGGATTAGTATCCTTTAAATCTCTTAATCAGAATACATTTGGATTTAACATATGATGAGGAAAAGAACATAAAAATATTAAATAGTTTTAAAGAAATCACAAAATCAGCCAATGCCAAATGTGTGTGTGTGGTCATGGCTCTAATTTTGTGCAAGTGCAGCCTAGGTAAATGAGGATTGACAGGCCCTTAATGCCCTCTGCAGCGAATAAATGGATAATCGAGAATCCTGTTGTGATGCCCCCCGTCCTCTGTCTGAAATGCGACACATCTGAGCACTTCGATGACACAGCCAGAGATTGATTGTGTGTGTGTGTGTGTGTGTGTGTGTGTGTGTGTGTGTGTGTGTGTGTGTGCATGACAGAAAGATTAATTTATTCTCTGACTTTCATAGTATCAGTCACCCTATTTACATATTCATTTTTCATATCATAATGCAGTGACAGTGATGTTATTCTGTTGCATCAGTTTTGCATTTGTGCTTTTTGCATTTACGGTGGACCTCTAAAGAACAAGCAGGGACAAGATTTGAATTTCACTTAAACCTTTATGATAATGAACAAACAAATTGAAATGATAAATGGATTAAAAACTCTAATAGAAATCCATACATGGAATTGGAATAACAGTCAAAATGAACAACTGACCAAGTTGTCTCCTGACCAACAGTATCTAGTACTGTAGCTCACAGTGCTTTCTACAGATACAAGCTATATCCCATAGCTTGGAAACCCTGGTCTTCAGGCCTTCTCAGTACCCATGCCCAAATTTGATAGAACAAGAGAGGTTTGTCCTTCATAGATGAAGAGAAAAATCTCAAACGGAATAATACTTGTTGCAGTTTGCAGCCATTGATTAGAAAAAGGTGCTTAATGTGTAATCCAGAGACTAAATATAGATTTGTGGGTGCAATGCAATAGAAAGTGCTGGGTATTAGTAATAGTAATCAGGTCTCAGCCCCTGCATTCACCTTTTAAGCTTTATACATTTTTCTGCAAATAAAATTCTTCTTACACGCAGCCAATACTGACGAGGGTCAAACCAACAACATCGAGACAGCAGATTAAACAAATTGCAGTTGTTGGATGAAAAACAGATGTTTTTGAAATCAAGAAAAGGATGTTTACTTTCTCTTGCTGTGATCGAGAATGATAGAGAAGTGTAATGAAATAAAAGCCGGGCAGAGGTGATAGACTACTGGGCCAGTCACGTCCGTCTGCAATGCACTTATCAGGTGAGGATTTTCTGGAAGTGTCAGTCGGTATAGGAAGCCTTCAAGGCTCTCGGGGAAAGGGGATGCTGCGGTAGTGACAGGGCTATCTTCCTCTGACAGCCCAAAGACCTAAAACCGGATGGCTGGGAAAGATAAGGCTGTGTCGGCACTGGACACACACAAACAGACAGCACACACACACATTCACACACACACACACACACACACACACACACACACACACTGGATGCTGGTGTACTTGCCCACACACACAAACACATGAGCACACAAACACAAAGCCAAACACCGGCATTCACTTTGCATTAACAAATTCCCTATTGCCTGACCACTCGCTCATTCATTCACTCATGTGCATTGAGACACACACACATGCACACATACGCACACACATGCTGGCTCCCTGTCTGCCAGCCAGCGAGGCTTCCCATTAGCTGTGGTGCAGTGTGCTGGGTGAGGAGCGCTGGGGCGAGAGACATCAATTTGCTTCCTCTAATGCGCTCGCTGCCCCCACAAGACATATTGATTATTTCTTCCCCGCAAAGCGACAAATACCAATTTTGGGGGCATAATGGAGATAGATGGTTGGTTTATAAGAAGCCCCCAAAGAAAAGTTGCCGGGGAGGAGGGGAGGACGCTCTTCCTCCTCCGCCTAACGCTTCTCCCTCTCTGTCTCTATCTCTTTAGTTTTAACTTTCTACCACCTTTTCCATGTCGCCGTCGCTTTCACACACAAGAAAATGCAGTTAAAAAGAAAAAAGAACATGAAAGTTGAACAAATAAAAAAGAAGCACGGCATGGGAGATGGGTGTATCTACAAAAAGGTGGAGGTATGGCGGGGCTTTGGGCTGCACAGATGTTGAGGCGCGCCACCAATGCACATTCATTATGCGCCTCCTCCTAGGAGGGTCGCCTCCTCCCATCTTAATGGTTGTACTGCAGAGAGCAGCTGCTGCCGCAGTGTTTGCTCTGCCTCACCCACCGTCTGTTACATCTACTTCATACCCCCCTTGTTAGCGTCAGTGTGACTGATCTGTAGTTGCTCTTATGGTAAGATCATGAATATTTGATTCTCAGTACGCTTCAGGTCGACATGTTTGAAGTTAATTTTAAGTTTTGGCATGAGTTTTGTTGAGATTGTTATTGACATTTATAGTTAAAGAGGTTGTTGATACTGGTCCACGGGCATTTCTCACTACATCCTTTGGTCAGATGAAGAACAATTCTTGAAATGAAGAGTCACACATTGTTTTTCATGTTTATTCGCTTCAGTCTTGACAAGAAGGCGGCTGCTTTTCAATCTTAAAACAGCTGAGATTTATAGATTTTGAAAATGTGTCTCAGAGCTGACAAGATATTCCAAATAAATTACAAAATACTCTCAACACCAGAGTTGAGCGTTGAGTTTGTGCATCCATATCTGCCTTCATTCATTCCTAGAAACGTTCTTGTCACTTTGTCCACCTGCTATTCTTTAAAGACTTTCAACTGTAAACTTAAATGTGTCTTCTCCTCCAGACAGCTAGTGGTGTTCACACTGTTGTATAACCTGCTGGCTGATAGCTACCCGCTGTAGAAGCCAATGTTGCTGCGGACTCCAGGCGGTAAATGAGGTAATGCATGTGTACGGCTCATCACATGATGAACTGATGGGAAATGTTGCCCAATAGTTAAGCTGCAGACAACTTTTCCTTTCCAAATATGATGTCTACTTGTGATACCTCTTGTACCCATCATCTAGTCCAGGTGTGGAAAATTAATGGACTTTTTCAGATTGGTAGACCCACGGTAACTGGTACAGACACACTTATGTGTGGCTTCTAATAGTGTCACCTAAAATTGGCTGGAGCACATAGAGACCCAGTGTGTGATAGCATGAGCCTCGGTTATGTGAACAGATGGTTTAAGTTCAGGCACACACACCCTGAGGGAGTAAGTAAGTAAATATTTGAATGTTGGCACTTAGGATAAAAAAAATTCCACTTATTTAGACTCAACTCTGACACAGTCTCTACGTGGGTATAATGCTGTTTAACCAAATGTTACATTATTTCTAGTCTATATCCACGACATTCCACTTCCGGGATTGCTCCGGTGTCGCAGGAAATTCCGCTGGATGCATGTCTTTTCACCGATGTCCGTTTCCTTCCGCTTTCTTTGTGTTGGAATTTTAAACTCCGGTCGATTTATGAGGACTATTGTTAACTGCTTCTCAGATATCTGCATGGTAAATTGACACAGCTAGCTAGACTATCTGTCCAATTTGGCCATGTCAAACTCTGACAGTTGCAATATCTCCCAGTTTGTGGGAAAAAAAGCTACAGATTGTAGTGGAAGTTTTTCTTGTTAGCAGCAGGAGTGCGTATCAAAAACACCAGATGAAACAAATAAGGACGATTTTAGGATTAAACCAAAGTTTGGTCTTTGAGTATTTATTTACATTTGCAAATGCAGAGAAAACAGTTTCACAAGTATTCATGGCACATCTGAAAGGGTCTCCTGCCCCAGCTGAGCAAAACATACATCTATATAGTAAAAACTCCCTTAAACCACCTCCACCTCCAGGATAAGTTTAGCAGCTACGCAGATGAAAAAAAACACCATAAACAGTCACAATGACTTTACAACCTTTCCCCTCTGTTCCTGCTCTCTACTTAGCCTAAAAACCTTTTAAAGCAGGAGACAGAAGGAGACACAGTTCAAAATGTTATGGCCCTTCTTCACCCTTATCTAAAAAAGGAGAGACGGAGTTCTGAAAACAGAAAATAGCTTTCACAAATAATAGCTTCACCTAGGCTCAAGGTTTTATGATGCCAGTTGCTTCTTCCTTGGAGTCTCTAAATCTATAACACAACTAAGAATATATGAGAATCTTGCAGAATATTAAACTTATGTTAAAATAAAATTTCCCACTACAAGATGTGTCAACAAACCTGTGACAAAACGATGCAAAGTCACAATTTCTGCCAATATCACACACAATTGATTCAGAAAATTTACAATGTGACAATATGAAAGGGCATATCGCACCTGAAGCTGCAGCACCCCTCAGATTTTTCTAGCCAGTTTCAGCTTATGGACCTTTTTCACAGCAGACATTTTGACTTGTCATAGTAGGGAAAGCACAGCTGAAATTGATAACCTTAACGATGGCTCAATTCCATCAAGTGTCCCAGTAAGCTATCTCAGTGAGTCAGCATGCACAATACCAGGGCCTCTCCTAAGTGGAATGCAGCCATCATTAATGGTTTTGAATACACCTGTGCTTTTCCTACTATGACATGTCAACATGTCTGCTGTGAAAAAGGTTTATTGTTTAGCTGTCCGCCATGCAACTTTTGGTTCACTCTCCCCTCTCTTACAGTGAAAAAACTGTAAAAGCCCACTGTACACTAGCTGGTAAACATAGTGCAGCATTTAGCAGCTAAAGAAACAGATATTTCCCTCAGGAGTTGGTGGAGACCAAAAACTGATAAAAGAGAGTGAATATTGGACATTTAGCTGCTTCAGTTTCAGGGTCCTGGTATTACACTCGAATAGAACAGAGCCATCGTTAATGTTATCAGTAACACCTGTGCTTTAACTACGATGACAAGTTAAATTGCCTGCTGTAAAAAAGACAATAAAACATTGCACAAATGTGCTTTCAGACTGACGTACAACAGTTTTAAGATTGAGTGGAAAAAAAACCTTTTTAAGTACTAGTATCGACACTCATTATTTCATGATCTAGAGTCCAACCACGTAATTATTACTGAGCAAAGGTCATTAATAACTCAAGACTGACATTTACTTTAGGTTTTTCAGACATTTGCTAACGTGTCAATTTTTTCAATTGGATGATCTCTCTATTCTCTGTTGTGCGTGCGTGCAACAGAAATTGGTGCATCAACACCAATTTCTGCGAACATATTGCACTTGGTGAGCAGTGATTTTGATTCAGGCCACAGGAATGTTTTGCACCCTGAATGTGTGAAATATTGCAGGGGAGGTTTGAGGTCTTTGATGTCAAGATTTTTCCCAGAGAGCTGTCTTCCTCCTTTTGCTCGAGCCTCGCTTTATCACAGTTCTCTTGAATATTTCATGCATCTTCTTTTTTTCTCCCCTTTCAAACCACTGTCATTGTTTAGTCACCAGAAAATCTTGTGACTCACAAATCAAGTCCTTGTTTAAAGCTTAATTATTAATTATTCAGTGTTTTTGAGTACTTGGTTTGACTGACAGAGAAAAGTGAAGTTGTAGCTCGCCTACTGTGAATGATATATACATGAACTGAGCACTTTCACATTTTGTAGTAGTTCATAATGCATATATAATACCGCTGTCAGATTTTAAAAATTACCTTTTGTGGTTATAAAGCCTTAAATATGAGTTAACATGGCCTTTTAAGGTGATAGTTCTGTACTTGGGCCTTTTAAACATGTTTTAAAGTGGCTTAATATGCTTGAAAATACAAAAATAAAAATGTATTTTGTACTTTTTGCAGATTACAGTCCAACAGTGATTAAGGGTGCTCATTTCTGGACCTCATGAATGTGAATAAAGCAAGCATGACAGGTCATTTTGTTGGTTTTAGCGATAATGGATCACAGCTTTAATTGTATGCAACACGCCTGCAGAGAGCCATTAAACAATAAATTATTTCCAAGGCTAGTTTGAAGAATTGTAAATACTTTGACCATTCCAGCAGCTTTTATACCCCTCCACTGGTAGCCAGTATCCATTTAGTTTGTTAAATTGAGGTAATTTAGCTATTACAAAGTGCAACTTCTTTGTTTGCATATAAATCGACACCCCTAACAAAATGGAATTTTTAAACACCCCAGCCAATCCTCAGCAGACTAATAACGCCTCTTTCCCCAGAGATATGGCAGACCTAAATTATAGGAAGCAGCCCAGACAGACAGACAGAAGTGACACAGCAACGCATGCAAAATGAGCTTATTACTGTCAATACAGCACGGCCAAGCTGTCAGTGATTACAACAGACATGTTATATACGACAGCGGTATTACAGGAGCCGCACCTGATAGGAGGAATGATCCACAGCGGTGATGAAAACCGACAGGTGAGATAGAGAGGAAAGAAGGGATGGGTGGAGGGAAAAGAGGGGTATGTAGAATGGTTGTTAACGAGAGGATGGTGGGGTGGGAGGGCAGAGGGGTGATATGGAGTTAAATGGAGAGAAAAGAAAGAAAAGGAGAGATGGAAGAAATAGAGGAAAATGAATGGATGTAGAAACGGCAAGATGAATGGATGAGCTGTGGTATGAAGGAGTGGATGGATAGAGGGATAGAGGGACGGAGGAGGGAGAGACGTGAGAGCGAGAGAGAGAGTGATGGAGGGGTGAGGGAGTTGGCTATTATCCTGCATCGATTTACTCCAGTCAGGGTTGGCTGGACGTGTAATGAAGTGTGGGATCTAGGGGTTGCCGCGTGCGCTTGTCTGCGCCTTATAGCTTTTTGGATGTAACATGGGATGATGTGTCACCTGCGTGTGTGTATGTGTGTTACATGCAGATGGCAAGGTCCAATCTGCTGTGGTTAAACACAAAAGTAGGTCTTTGTCTCCAGGAAGCTTCACTTGAATGCGTAATCGATTGACTATAAGAAACATCCCGACAAAACCAGCAGATGGATTACAGTATTTACACTCACTATAAGTAACCCCGGAATTATATGTTGAAGATATTCATTCTAGTTTTGCAACCTGGTTTTGTATCTTCACCTCAAAGAACATTTCAAATTGAATTTGCACATTAATAAGTAAAAACCCCAAAGTCCTGTTTTAAATTCTGGTTGAACACATTAATACCAAAGCATATTAATTTAAATTTAGAGTATCAGGTTGCATATTAGCTGTAGTCAGGTTCAACACTAAAAGGAATGCATTTGTAATCATTATCTATCCGCCCATAACTGAACTTTAGGCATTTATAGTCAGTGAAAGAGTTATAAGCTCACATTTATGTATCTGCAGCATTATACTGTAGTACAGATAGTAAATATTATGAGAGCTGAAACGATTTGAAAATGTCAGAAATTCACTGGCTACAGCTTTGTTCTGGTTCCAATTTTGAATATTTGCTGATTTTCTAAATCTTCTATGATAATAAACTGAATGTCTTTGTGTTTTGGACTTTTGATCGGACAAAACAAGACTTTTGAAGACATTACTTTGATGCTGACGATCGGCAGATGAATTGATAATGAAGATAATAATTTGGTGCGGCCCTATATGTTGCAAAGTGTAAGCACCTTTAGACAACTACTATATATTTACTATATAGCTAAACCTATTCTTGTTTCTGTAGAATATTAAGCTATAATGAGCAAACAAAATAAGAACGAAGCAGACATTTGAGGTGAGGCAGGAAGTAGATCTCTAAGAGGAGGGAGAACATTGAAATTATACTTAACAAAAGGCAAAAAGTTTCCATTCTAACAACATAAAGTTTTTATTTTACTTCGTTCCCCTGTACTCTTGTCATTCTTTCAGACCTCCTTTCATAGGTCAGTACATCTTCTTCCTTTGCACAATGTCAGCCTTACTCTTGTGGTGCATAAATCACAGCAAGCAGCATTCACTGCAGACAACAGAATTAACAGAAGAATACCACTTTTTCTCATGGGGTTTTGTATGTAACATAAATGTTGTAGAAAATGTAATGTAAAAAAAGAACGTAGGAGGTTTTGTAAATACAAAACAGGAAGTTTCATCAGGCACAAGTAGCAGAGGGGGAAAATCAACATCATAGCTGTAAAAGAAGAAAAAAGTCTCTATTTCCCTCCTTTCTTTTACTTTGTACATTCCTCACGTTCCGTCTCCTCCTACATCGCTTTTCGATTTCCCTCCCCTGAAGCCCCACACTTCCTCTCCCAGTCTAATCCGCTACTCAACATGCTCCCTCTTTGTTCTGCGACCCTGACAAGTCGTCTTGTTCCCCTGCTCCGAGGACAGCCCCGGTGTGCTGGGGATAATGGAATGAATGCTGGAATGATAAACCCCAGAGGATGCTGGGAGAAAACACAGGAGTGTGTCAACCAGGGTGATAACACTCTATTCTCCCGTGCATCTGTCAGAGGAGCAGGGATTATGGTTTTACAGGCGGGCTTTGCCGATTTGCAGACCCCTTTCTGCAGACTGAGATGTTTATGCTGGAAGGTGTCAGGGGGCACCAGAGGGATATTCTCACATCTGTCTCACACAAAGGTCTTCATTAGATTTGAGCATTGCTTCTTGTTGTGCAATCATATCTTAGTGGACAGGTAATTTAAAGTCACCCTATCAAAGTTCACTGTGCTCCAAGGATACAAACAAATCCTAAAGAAATGCCATGTATAATTTGTTTTGTCCAGAACCTCAAAGGTGTTATACAACTACATCACAGCCGGAATTAGAAACACTATAATTGGCAAATGTCAACAAATCCCATGAAAAACACAACCAACAATGGATTTAACCTGCTAACAAGTCTGAGTGTGTGATGCAGCTTATTCCTCTGCGCCCTAGAGCTCCATTGTTTTTCAAAAACACAACAATGAGCCACACTGTTGCACTGGCTGACATTTTCCTTTATTACAATAAACATGGGCACTGTTGTTAAATTTGACTGGATGTCAAATACACTGTATTGCTGCTGTAAATACTCACGAAAGCTCCAAATATGTATCAAACTTCAGCTGAAAGTAGTCCCCAACAAATTCGCTATTTAGTCCTGTTTGAGAAACATTTGCTAAAAACAACGGTGCCCAGGTGTTTGAAGAAATTGTTAGCTTTTTAAAAAAATAAATAAAAGTAGATATTCATGATTCATGTTTTTGAAGATTTACATCTTCAATAGGAAAGATGGAACGAGGACAGGGTGGGGAAGTTGGAAAGTATGGTGAGACAGACTAATGGGTTGTTGGGTATTGTTGGGACCGAACAAGTTTTGGTATGATATCATATGAACCCGTTCGTGAGAATAGGGTTATGATGCTGTTCAGTGTGAATCTTGTATGTCTAAATGGGCGCCTTTGCTACATGAGATTTTGAATGGTGCGTAATCAAGACAAACCGTCAAACCTTGAATTCAATTAGAAACATGACATTACTGAAGTGGAAATGCTAAAGGTGACTGGACTTCACTGGACTTTGGAGTTACAGCAGGAATTTAATTGTTTTTGATGATTTTTTTTTTTAACCACTTTTGGTTCAGGTTGACTTTCAGCTTTCAGTTGTGGTTTCACACTTTCTGACAGCTAAACATTTTCATGCCTGAGATCTGGGCAGTGCATCCACTTTCGCTGTACAGCTCCTCCGCCTCTATCTTAATTACCCTGACAGTAATTCTTAGTGAAGAGTAGAGCCGTTTAAATACTCACTCTCCGTGCTGCAGATTCTGATTGGAATGAAGTATATATTATATTTTATACCTCCGCCACTGCAAAGAGAATATTGAAACTATTTTCTGTAGGTCTGATCCGGTCTAGCTGGTTATTACCAGACATGAAATAGGATTCAGAAGATGTCCAGGCTTTGAGTTAGGACTTTTAGTATAGTGAGACAGTGAGGCGAGGAATCAATAAAAACTGATAGGTAAGTTTTGTTGCTGCAAAACAATTATCAGAGTTTGAGGCTCTTGGTAAAGTTCAATACATGAAACTTAACCATTTCTAGCAAACATTCTTGTGTTGTGCTATTACACTGCAGTCCAACTACTCTTGACCCCAATCTCCCAGATATCCACACAGGCGAGGAAGGTAGACACGTTCCCCCTCCTCAATCTAATCCACTGCAAACCCTTTTGACTTAGCCTCAGCCCATTTAGCAATCAAACTATTCTTTAAACTGACCTTGACCACACGAAGAAAGACACAAATCGAAGAAGTGGGGGAGGAAAGAAAACTCCCACCCTAAAAATAGAAAAGGTTGGCAATTAAGTGCCAATCTAATCATCCCTCTGGTAAACGAGCCCTGAAGATTCCGCCCTCATATCCCCAAGGCTTTTTTTCACACCACTTCCTCATCATCGCCGGCTATCGGCTTAATTACGCCCCCGCCATCCCCAGATAAGAGAGTGATAGCCTTATCACCACGGCTCATTTCCAAATCCATGAAATTAATAAAGTCTACCTCCCTTCTCAGTTCTAGGGCCAAACTTATATTAGCTGTCACGTACGAGAACTAAGTGAAGTAATTCTTTGCCGGTTCTTATAGTGTTGGCAAAGAAAAGCTTGAGGACATCATCCTCTAGGAGATTAAAGACAAGGAGGCGAAGGCTTTTTTGTCTTTTAGGCAAATGATATTTGGGCTGCAGTTTTTCTTCCTGATGAGGGTTATGACTGTGTGTTAGTTTTATGATTTTTCTGGCTTCATTTATCATTCACACAGTAGCTGGATTGTCCATTTGGTTCATTTGACTACTTAATTTTCCTTAATCTTCACCTTGGGAGAACTGCTAAATTGTTTTGTTTCCATCTGCAGTGGACTTTGCATGCGTGTTTGTGCAATATCAATTAGTAGGAATATGTTGGAATAAAAGGGCTACCTGCAGACAGCCCATAAAACTCCTAGCTTGTTGTAAGTGAGAGTGTCTTTATCTGTAGATTATCAATAAACCTCTCATCAAATAAAGCAGAGCTTGAGCTGCTTTCCAGTCGGAGCCACCTCGAGTCTATGAGCTCTCCAACTCTCCATGTTGGCTGCTGTAATCAGTGGGGAGACAGCTGGTTTCACCACGCTGTTCCACCTGCCCGCTCCCCTGAGTAAAGGGCTGTGCTTCACCGACCAAATCCACTCCAAGTCTCTCTCCGAGGCACAATCCAGCATGACTGGCAGGGGTCTCACACATCGATTTCAGGGAAAAGGGAAGCTTGGGCAGACCCGTCATCGCACCCGCGCTGGCAGTGGAATGAGACAGTCTCCCACTAGGTTTGGGCCTGTCATTTATTTCTAAACGACGGCAGATGGTGGGCTTGGCGCTTGCACCATTCTCTCAATCTCCCAAGGTGCACTTCTGTGATGGATGTGGCGAATGGGAGCGCTGCAGAGAAGGCTGAGGCACATCTGCCCATGCCGATAACGGGGGGCAAAGTATGTCTGGGATTTCTAGCCGTCGACTTGCTTTCACATATTACTCATTCCCTCACAGACCTCTTGAGGACTCCCATCTCTCTGGGTTTAGTTGCCTCTCACTTTCATAGCTTTGCTTTTTGCTGCTCTTATCAGCAGAGCACCTTTCTGTTTACCATGCAGGTGCACTTTTGAGTTTGACATTGCTACCTGACTGGAAAAATCTATTCAAACTTTCCTTTCAGCATGAGATATACCCCATTTGAAAAAAAAAAATGCTGGTCATTAATCATCAAAGAATTATATTAACTGTAGCTATAATGAGGCTGTCAGGCTACAAAGTCTGTACTTACACAGAAACTTTAACAGAAAGTTATCCAGAACCTTATGTCGGAATTTAACTTTACTTAAGTGGCTTTCATTTCTTTTGTTATCCTCATTAGTGATTTGTCTAATTGGATGTCTGTTGGGTCTCTCACAGCACTGTAAAAGTCAGTAAAGATATTTTTCATTATACTTTACTGATTAAGCTTTATATAATTATAATCATCTTTTTAGAAAGGCTTGACCAGGGACTGGGGTTGCAAATTAGCCAATTGGCTAGAAACCTTTTATGCAACACATCTACACATATTGTTATGGTCTGACTGTGATAATTATGTATGTAATAATGTGCGCTGCATTGTCCCTGACAAATAAACTACTAATAAAAAAAATTAAAAATAAAGATACCCAAGCAGCATGAACAACAATGGCTTTCTACAGAGGTGGAGAATACCTAAGTACAAGCAGCAAGTTGGCAGCTGCTCCCATCAAAAAACTTAGCTACCACTTCCGAAAAAGATGCAGAAAACAACTTAAATCAAAACTAAATGGATAAATTTGTTTAACGTGATGCGTTTTGGGCCAGTAGCTCAGACAACATAATGAAGTCGTCCATGAAAGAATTAGTTACTTAATTTGATAACATACATTTTAGCTAAAATTTAAGTCCTACAATGGCAGGCATGATTACAGGTATATATTTAGACACACAGTATGAGGAAAAAGAATGTGTTTTTTAATACCATTACAGCATGTAAACATGTTCCAGTAAAAACCCAAAATACATGAACCTGAAAATGACGTATCTCTTTTAAGACAAAGAAATGCAGCAAATCTTCACATTGGACAGGCTGGCAACAGAATGTTATTTAGTTGCTATTTTTGCTCTTTCCACGCCGGACTTCTTCAAGATCCACTGAATCTAGCCTTTACTGAAGCAGTTTACAAATACACACCCATGTCCTACACACCATCTGACACAGTGGATCCAAAGACACATTAAAGTGAGCAATCACCACCAACAACACCCTTGCAAAGGTCATGTCAGCTTTATCATCCTAATCATGGAACACCATCACTTTCAGTGATTTAGGGTTGCAGTAAAGCATCATAACCCGCCCAACCACATCCCTGCCCATGGACGTATCCATGGCAACAGAGACGTCCGGCTGTCCTCCGACGATGCATCTTTGGGATTCTCAGTGCGTCGCTGCAGGGTGACAAGTCAGGCGTAAAGAGTCGATTTAGCTGCGGCATTGGGGAGGTTCACACATTAGCAGAGAGGAAATAGGAGCCAGCAAATACTTAGTGGGTGATTGGCTCCGCAATAACAGAACACCCCCTTTGGCAGCTCGTCAAGCGGTGCTATACGGATGCCATTACAAACAGGGGCACATTAGCAGGCACCGAGGCTTGGTGAGGCATGTCGCTGCTTCACGCCTTTGACTCCCAGGGCTGTTTTAAGATGTGTATGATCAGCTGTACACTGCTCCTCCAGACACAGACGGACGGACGGACGGACGGACGGACAGATCGGGGAGTGTTGGCATTTAGGAAACATGAGCTTTTCATCCAACCGCAACAAAATCTAGCACTTAAAGAACATTTCATGAAACAAGGTAAAACAACTAGTACATATCCCTCCAAATGCCTAGTTACATCAATCCCCTTTGCAAAAAGAAGCAATTTGGGTCAAAACATGGCACACTGTGTGTATACACAATGCCTCAGAGGAGCAGACCCAGATCTGAGTCAGAAACAAAACCTTTCTGTTTGCCTTTGTGAAGAAAGACTGCTCTTTATGTTCCATATACTGTAGAGGTAATGTTGTTCATATTGTGGGTTTATATGGAACCTATAATAGCAGCTATTTAGAGCAGTTTTGTTGTGACATTAAGTGTGACATATCCTAAAAGCTTCTTTTTTTGCTGTTGGCAGCACTAGAGACTAGCTGCATTAAAATGACTTCCTCACTGTAGGAAAATGTGCTCTGTGATTTGTATGCCTCATGCTGTGTTGAGGAACAGTTCGCACTGTATGTAAGTAGTTAGATCTGCACAGGAGCGCCATGCAGTAAAAAGCTAACTTAGTCAGTGGTGGGATTCATATTTTATCACCATAGGGTGCATTGATGTATCCTCCATATTTCTTTTGATTGTGGGGGGAAAACGCTGTCAAATGCCGTCGACATGTTCTAATTTTGAAACAGAGAAGCCTGTTGATTCTGTGGGATGCACCAAAAAATGAGTTCCATATTCTTATAGTTTTACCTATCACCTCTACTGTAGTTATTATAAATTAATAAATTGTTCTTGATAACTGAACTAATTAGCAGCTGTTACTCACATATGGCTTGGCAGTGAATAAAAGTTAGGAATGAAAGTTAACTGCGACTCCCAAGTTGGTTTTTCGGCAAGAAATATCCAATCACTGAGCTTAAAACAACGACAGGCAGAAGATGGAGACTACAATGACAATTTTGTTTAAAGAAAATTTTGCAATGGGAATTCAAATTGGGGAAAAACCTTCCGACTTCACAACTCTATTGTTTTTTTTTCTGCCCTTACAGCTGCTGCATCCACTGCCATTTTGACCAGTTTAGCTAAAGCTCAAAGCAAGGGTTGAGGCTACGATACCTTCTGGGGCTAGCCTGACAAGCCAGACCCACATTAAGATGTTGGGTCTGGGAACCCACCATTGGCAGGGCTCAATCTGAGGGGCGGGATAAACAGTTGTCTTTCAAATTACCTCTTCACTCATAGCCAACCAGAGCAACGCTAGTTGATAGATTAAACTTTTGCCGTATCCAGTCGACAAAACTCCAAACACATCTTCCTTTTTTAAGAATGACTTCAGTACTTAACTCCAAGTCTTCCAGAGTCGATTCAAAAGACCGCTGTTCGCCAGCAGCAGCAGCCATCTTCTTTGTTTTCAAGTAGCAGGGAATTCACGCGGAACCATCACAACTCTTCCGTCCTTATGTTAAGCCCGCCCACCGACTCTATACACGATGTGATTGGCCTGACCAGAATTTGGTTTTTCCAGCTCGCAAGCCAATGGAGAGTTGCTAGACTAACCGTGGCTGCAAATTACATTTGCTGCCGCTAGGGTGCGTCTAGATTTCTAGGCTATTCTGGGGCTACACCTGCTGAAAATGGATGCATTCATGGTAGAGTAACACGATTTGGATGAAAGCGTCCGCCAAATAGTGTGTGTTACGTAAAATGAGTTGTCAGCGCTGCCCTGCCCGGGCCAGCTGTGTGCACTTCAATAGTCTCCTCTACCACCCATGAGGTGGTGCACAAAGACCCCGGGAGGTTTTTTATTTTTTCTTTCACTTTCACAGTCCCTCTGGCACCTTCACTGACTGGCATCTCATTAAGAGAGCAGGACGCCTCCAGACAGGCCACGCCACAGGCTGCATGCTAATTGCGGAGGCGTAGCCAGCATGAGACGACCTTGTATGGTAAAAGAGGCAGAGAAGTGGTTTAGTTTAGCGTCTGGTGGTAAGGGGGCTCTCCTCCACAAACCGCTTTTGTCCTGACCTTGGGCAGCAAAGTCAGCCAAGTCTGACCACTCATTGGAGTGACATCATGAAGTAAAAGCAATGCAGTGTGTAAAATAGGTAGTAAGCCCTTTATTTATCACACTGTGTTATATAACAGCATGTAATGAGAAAAGCATCTTGGTGAGTGACATTATTCTGACATTAATTTGCTGCTTATCATAACTTTACTACAATTTCAAAGCCTTTACTTGTTCTTTTGCTTGACAACTTATTAGGGCCAAGGCTTCAAGTAAAAGTCACACAGTAATTTAGCACATCTTGGCAGTAATATATATACTTTCACCACTTTGTGACATTAATTTACAATATGTCTCAGCTGTATTACAATTTTAAGGCTTGGGTCATCCTTACAAAGGGCATATAATTTGCATTGAACACGAAAAGCTACTTTGTACCAGAATATCAATGCAGATGACACAGAAGGCTTGTTTTCTTTTCTTTGGCAAGTAGATGTGGAGTTCTCATGACTTGTGTATTTCGTACGCTGAACCCTGTGTGGCTCTGCCATCTTCAATTTCATCATAACCTCTCCAGTCCAATAATACAACCTTTTGGCAGCTCACTCTTTCTCAGCACTCACATCTGACAGTTTTTCTGGAGCAGCTAAACGGTTAAGTCCTCAGAATAAATTCCAATCAATGACAAAACACGTAAACACTTGGACGAAGAGGGAGATGGAGAAAGGACAGATGGAGAAGAGTCTGGAGTATGTAACTGTCTAAAAAAGGTCAAATATGACCAAATACAGTTTCCTCAGTAATAGTGATAGATGGCATTATGGAGGAAACAATGCTATCTTTTTAATACTTGAATCCTGGCAAACTTTAATTTAGTTTATGCAAATAAAGAATATTTTGTGTGTGTGTGTGTGTGTGTGTGTGTGTGTGTGTGTGTGTGTGTGTGTGTCTATAGCTGCCTGTCTTAGTGCCATTAGTTCCTGCCTGCCACTCATTGATAAAGAGGCGCTGCCATCAGCCAAACCAGCCATCTCCTTCAGTCCTCATTAAAATGTCGTCATATTAAAAAATAATTTCAGGCCTCTGCTGATGAGCGTTTTATTGCCTTCATAAAAATGTTCTCAGTTTGGAGTCAACGGGAGAGAAAGGCTTCAATGAGTAATGAAAGTGCGAGAGAAAGAGAAAGGACGGAGCAGATAAGAGTGATTTGTTGCATACTTGGGAGGGTGGTTTTGATTTTTAGAACATTAATAATTTCTTCATGTAGCTGCCCTAAATAAACACCCTTTCTTTACAGTGAAGAACGTATACTGGCAAGAAGAAAGTGAGCCTTTATCTTGCTCAGTGACCTGAACATAAGCTCAAGAACACCTTTATCATCTATATCATAAAAGATCTATATAATGCTCTGGAGTAGTCTATCTGTATTTTCTGATCTTGTCTGTGGGAGCAAATTATTTGCACACTGATCAATATTACTGCCACTGTAGATGTGCCAGTATTTGCCAAAAGGCTCATTTTCACAATCATTTCTCCCATGGCCAGATGTTAAGCTGGTCATTAAAACAACAATAAAAACAAACATAATGTAAAATCACAACAGGAGAAAGCAGGCGAAACATGAAGCAGATGGACAGAGGATAAAAAGCTAAAGGCAACCAACAGAGTAAGAAATGTACAATGGCTGTTAATACAAAACAAAAAAAGTGTGACACAGTTTATCAGTTACAGTCATTACATTGCAGAAGACTAATACAAAAAGGACAGCCTTATCCTTTTTATTCAGGCTTTATTTGGTTCATTTTTTTTAAATCAAGTTCTGGGAGGTTTGGTGTTTTACATCACTGTTAAGGCTTTTGTAAACTCTGCTTTAACACAGACTAGTGTAAAGGTAGCTACATCAACACAATATACAGTTATAATGATAATCGCTCAATCCAATTAGCTGTCAATGCTACTGCTGCTTACACCTACGCTCTCATTAAAGGGCATCTCACAAAGTAGTGCAACACATTAACAACACCTTTCACCTTTTGCAGGTCAGTCAGATGTTGCACTCGAACAGGGAATCTGGAGTTAATCTTCTACTCGCTTACAAAATGCTTCCACAAGCACATTTTTTTTTATCGTACAGACATAGAAAATTGAAAAAGCAATTTTCTAATACCCCTGCAGTGGGAGAAAAAAAAACAGCAGCAGCGGAAACGTAGAGGCTATCAGCAGGAGTAAAGGTTACTGGAGAGGGAATCTCACATATGCACACTTTAACAATAACTTAATGAAAATGCCCTAATGACACTCGAACCTCTATGTTGTACATATAAAGCTCAATAAAGACTGAATTTGCTGTTGTAGAAGCAGGTTGTCAAATGAAAGTCCTTGAAACATCAAAAGCACAAAGGATTAGGTTTAATGCTATACCGATTCATCCTCCTGGACTTATTATCTGAGGCAGCACTTCTGCTCTTATTGTTTGGACTTATTATTCTGATTATTCTCAGCTTTTCAACATTTCCATTTTGCTGATTTGTCACTCAGATAATGAAAAGCCACGCAACAGCAGCCTGCATACATACATACATACATATCCTTCTGTAAATGCTGCAGAAAAGTTGTGGGTGGATGTGCACATTACTCCATGATGTGAATTTAATGCCACCATATGCTGATGTTTTCCCGCACCAGTGTTGATTAAAAAAAAAAAACGCTACCATAAATTGTTGGTTCAAGCGGCAATTACGACTCATAGTTAGGTTTATAGTGCAGCACCCTCTAGTGGCCTCCTCTATTTATTGCTGGAGAAAGCAGGAAGTAAGATGACGAAGTATTAAGAGTGCCAAATCCGCAGGTTGGGATGGTGGAAGGGTCAAACAAACACAGGACTTTCAACAAGGTCCCGTTTGAAATTAAAAGTAAATGGCGAAGTTTTTTTTAATTTAACAGACCAAACAAAACTACATTCTGTGTCACGTGCGTAACCAGAAGTTTAGTAATGTAACAGAATATTTTAACCCAAAGCCCTTTTTCTAAACATAACCAAGTAGTTTTTTTTGGTTAAACCTAACCAAACTGCAACCATTTCACAACGTTAAGTACATGTTTAAAAGCGCAACCGTTACGTTCTCTAGGTTAAGCTATGAGGACGGAAAACGCATACCTTGCACGGCAAGGTATGCGGTAAGGCTTCAAGTAATGCGTTTGTGTCCGAACGGCAGCCGACCAAACCAATCAGGGTCTGGTGAGGAGCTACTGGCAGCTACGGGCGTGGTTTAGGTGTGTGTGACGGCTGCAAATGTTCGTTCAAAACAACACTGGCGGACGTGATAGATGGTTCATCCAATCACCGGCTAAGTGCCTGCCCTTTTCCAAACCATCCAACCATTTGGCGCTCCTGTGGGTCGTATTTCCTGCCACCTCTAGGGATGGATGGTTTGGAGGACTAGTTGGACTATATGAGCTGGTTGTATCTGATGAAGAAGTAAAAAGTTTTCCACATTGACGTTGCGGCACGCTATCTCTCTTTCTTCCTGATAATCGCATTTCTATTCAAAGTGGAGCAAAACTAATAACATAAGCAGAGATACTGTATTCTGTCCCTGAGCTGTGTGTTTTGTTTATGAGATATTTTAATTGTAAATAGAAACACGAGTGCACTAGAATCAATCTATTAATGTGGGAAACCATGAATTATGAGAGGAAATATAAATACTTTCACACACACACACACACACACACACACAGAAACATGTAGAAACTGAACACACAAACACACTGTTCGTGGGAGTACATTAATGTCCCAGCAGAATATACACATAACTACTTGATTGGCCTCAAGGGATGTTATATCTACGCTTTAATTTCAGATAGCAAGTAAGCATATCCTGTTACAAGCCATTACAAGAGTTTAATGTCAGGCGTTTGTTATGCTCTCATTTTATATCCTCACTTCTTAGGATTTAGCTCTGTTTGTGATGAGATGAAAAGATTTCTATTTGGGTTACAGCTAAAGTTTCTTGTCTTGCAAAATTTACTCGCATAATTAAAAACATTTAGTTGAAAATAACTTTACTGCTTCTTTCTCCTCTGTTAAAGCTGACTCAGAAGGAGGAGTAAAATAGTTATAAAGACATAAAGTAGCTGTAACTAATTGCATTTCCTCTCTGGGTCTGGTGTGAAATACACTTTATTTTGGAAGTGACTCTTTTTAGGATGTGCACACCACTGTGGCTGCCGGACAGAAGCATTTGTTCCTTGCCTTGACTCTGGGCTCATGTTCATGCTCTTGCCAGTCAGAGAGTTGCTCGTGGCTGTTTTTTTGGTTGTAATACAGACAGAAGATGCCAAAGCAATGTTAGGTCATTACTCATCCCACAACCTACTGAGAACTGGGCAGAAATAGAAAGCGAGCAGAAATGTGCCAGGCAAGAGAAGCCAGATGTACACAGACCCTAAAAGTACCAACACATAAAGATACTCAACTACTTTAGTGTTGCCAGCTAAAAGTAAAGTTTAAAAAAGTATAAACACTAGTTTTGCAGAAAAATGGCACCTGTGACATTACATTATTAGACTGATGCAAGTAACATTTTATTGTTGTAGTTGGTTGAGGTGGAGCTAGTTTTACTACTTTATATACAGTTAGGTAGTTTAGTCAGGGGTTCCCTGCCTAGGGGTCGGAGTTGTGCTACAGAAATCTGTATTTATTTTTTGGACTTTTCTCTAATCTTTGCTTTCTGACCATAAACAGTTATTTAAAAGCATCTGAGAAGTTTAAAGTGGGTATTACTGCTTGGTGGTCGTTCAGGGTGGATGGATGGTTCAACAAACCAACTAACAGCCAACATTTGTCTTTTTAAAAGCATGACCACGATCATCCCTAACCTTAATCAAGTGTTTATTATTGTCACCATGACAAAGCTCCCCTAACCTTAACAAAGTACTTATTTTAAAACCAACCAGAGTGTTTCCTTAAACCTAAAGTTGTGCCTAAACCTGACCAAACCTTAACCATAGTGGTGTTGTTGGGAAGAAACAGACAAAAGATGTTGTCCTGCTGATGTCTACACTCATAGACAACAAGTCCTCCAAAACATTCTTGTTAACAGAACTGACTTTTTGTAAAATGTCTTTTTTATATATAAAATAATAATTACACCTGTGGTGGAGTAAAGGAACAACATAGGAAAAGTATTTTTGTTTTTGGGTGTAATATAGGCTGATCAATTCGCCCTTCTAGGGGGATGATGTTCATTTGTGATATCCTCATTTCATATTCTCGCCAGTTGGGCATGCCTCAGTTTTGAGGTGTAATATAGGCCTGCCAAATCAGTGGTAGCCCCATTACTCATCCCCCTCTGTGCTGTCTCCTGGCTTGTGCTCCGCCGCTAATGCAGATTACAGGGATATATGAGGGCTATTTTGTTCGCTGCAGGGTGGAAACGATCACAGGCAACCCCATCCCTCTCTGATGCACGATTCTACATCTGTTCCCTCCACGAAAGCCTATCTGGAGATCCATCAGAGCCAAGCCCTTATCAGATCTGAGGCTGCTACATCTATTGCACATCAATTATAGATGCTATGTGTAAAAAATAGGGTCCCTATAGCAACACACGCTCTTGATCATCAGAGACATCATTTGGTTAAGTGATTAGTTGCTTGACTTACAGTTTGTGCATTTTATAAGTGTTAAATGGTCCTTTTATGAAACATGAGTAAATAGACACAAAGGCATCCAGTGAAGGAGAATAATGTGTAACTAATCATGGTATTGCCATAATGCTAATGGGGCTCAAACTTTCTTTCTGCACAAAGAAAACAGTTCAAAGTGGAGGGAATAAATCCAAAACATCCACACTTTTTCATGATCTCTGTGGGCCCTTGGTGGCTTTTGTTTGAGGGATTTGTGCAGGTGAAAATCCACACAGATATGATAAACGAGCCAAGCTGCATTATTCACAGTCGAAAATCACCAGCAACTTAAATTCATTTCCAACTTGCTCCCTGACAGAGAACACAGACATATTATTCAAATTTCTATCTATTCTGTGACCAGGACATGTCCAAAACCACACGTTTAATCTTTATGCAAGTCTCTCCTCATCTGTTGGGTAAATAGACCATTCATCATATTATTGGGCTTTTACAGCTTGGCTGTTTGAGTGATCTGTCTCTCAAACAGCCTCTCTCCCTGGCAGCCCAATCAATCATTTTTCAATGAAGATGTCACAGCTCATTGTGTGGAGTGTTTTCCTAAACTATTTCTAGAGCCTTTTAGATGGTAAATTATAAAGCTAAAAAAAATGTGTCCATGAGGGTGGTCAGTTCCTTTCTGCAAAATGTGTAGGTACAGTATTTTAGAGGCAGATTATAAAGTATTTTACCCATATGCTTCATAGTTTTAATGCTGAATTCACCCACTGTCAACAATTTTCACCTCAGTGGAGACATTAGCAGGTGCAGGAATGTGCTCAGTATTAACTTTTCATTAGGCAATGTAAACCGCACTAGTCATCAAGAAGTAGTTGCCGCTCAACAAGGGACGTAATTGGTTTGTGGTTAATCGCTGTTTGAAGCTGTAAGTTGTGTGTGTGTCTGCACAACCGCTGTATGACCTCTTTAAGACCTCACACTGTCTCAGGAAGACATCAAAAGTTTTAAAGATTGACAGCGGAAACTATCAGAAATGTTTTCCAGGGAGGTACAAAATATAATGGCCTTTAATTCAATAACAAAGCCATACAATTGACTCAATAAATAACCAAACAGCCACAGTGGAGTAATACGTTTTTCACTCTCATTCTGGGAACACACCTCACGTCTCCTCTCTTCTGTTTCTGTCTCAGGATGCTTCAGGAGTTGATGCGGAGACCTACAATACCGGGAAACTGAACGCTGCTGACCACGTTCATCTGACACAAGGAAGTGTTTCGGAAAACACAGTGCGCAGATAAAACATACACCATCATCATACTTCCTTCTGTTTAACCAAACTAAAATCTTTTCCATCACTATTCTCCTTGACAAGCCTCTGCTTAGTGCTTTGTCTCACTAGATAAACTACAGAAGAATTTGCTGGTTAGATTACTAATTTAACCTGGAATATGTAAAGCAGTTAAGTGGTAGAAGAAGCATTGCTTTATTCAAGAAAAAGTGGCAAGAAATTCAATCCCACAGTCAAAATGTTACTGAAGTAAATGTACATATGTATCAGCAAAATCTACTCAAGTATCACAAGTAAAAGTCCTCTTTATCCAGAATAGCTCATTTAATAGTGTTATTAGGCTGACAAATACATGTTTTGGAGCCAAAAAGTACACTATTTTTTCCTTTAAATGTAGTGCAGTTGACAGGCATTGTACTTAAATTAATTTAGTTACTTTCCATAACTGATGCAATGGATTACACTATTTACTATAATCCTCATGAATATACATAGAATAGAAATCACCTAATTGCATTAAATTCTTATATTTGAACAGCACCATAACAGCCTTTCAAATTATGTTTTTGGTGTTAAATACATAACTAAAATACATACATATAAGGGTAGCTGCAACCTTTACACTTGTGAAATCGTGCATGAAAATCCAGCCTTTTGGCAACTTAATTAGTCAGATTAAATGTAATCTGTTACCTCGCTACTCACGCCTCGTCTCATGAGGCCTCACGGAGGATTTGTGAGGAATTTGTGAGGTCCTTTCTTCGGTGTGTAGGCCCACCACCATCTCCTCCACCTCCACCCACCCTCAGTGCAACGCGGTTGCATTATTAAAGTTGTATAAGATCATTAGCATACAAAGCAGGAAACCTACCGCGCTGGCGTCATACATATTTATCTGGACGTGCCTGACTTGTACGTGCATACACTCATACTGTAACCCCTTTACACACAGGCGTGACTGTCTTTCTGCTGCAGGAGTTCTGTGAACAGACACTATGAAGTGGATGTTACTACTGTAGAAGCACGACCAGTTTTAAAGGATAGATATTTATTTGAGCAGCATCTGAAGAAAGACGAGTTAGTATTTGCTATAAACTATATATTAAAGCTAGTGCAGCTGCCTGTAAGACTGAGAAAATGTGTGTATTTAGAAACGAGCAGATGGAGTTTGGTTAGGTTCATCAGAGCAGTTTGCTTCGAGCATATTAAATATAGTTTACACACAGAGGAATATACATATTCATCTGCTGCACTCAGAAGCACATAATCAAACAGAGAGAAAGACAAACAGAGGGCATGTTCTTGTCAATACTTGCATCACCCATGGGTTAGCTCTGACTATCGAATGACTGTGAAATCATCTCCTTTTCTCTCTCCTTCCCTTGTTCCCTTCCTCTTCAAATCCACCTTTTCTCCACAACCATGCTATCCCTGTTCGCTTTCCTTTTTGGAGATCATTTTCTACACTTTCTACCTTCCTGATGACAGCACAATCCCTCCTTTTTTTGACAATGCGGATTCCTCCGTTAATATCCCTTTCTCCTTCCTTCTTTTTCCTCCCTCCTGTGAGATTGCTGTTGTGTCTTATGGCTTTTTATTCCTACGTGATGGTAGATGGGTTCATGTAGGAGTAGAAGCCACTAAACACGCGGTGAGTGCTCAACGCGCTGGCCAACACACACAGCGAGCTTCCCGTGGATATGACAGCTGCCATGTTCACATCAATGGTCCTGCCCATTACCAAGAATATGCACACAGTTAAAAAATAGTCCAGGGTATTCACTGCAGGGAGTGGCTACTGTTTCAGATTATCTTTTCAGACCAGATTTGTAATGTGAAAATTTTTTTTAATGACTTAATTAAATGGTTATTATACTTAATTGAACAGTTGGTTTTAAGACAATAGAGCAGAATGTTGATGTAGGCTACGTGTGGTCTAACTAATCAATCTGAGCAAATCTGAAGTTGTGAACAGACCTACTTTCCACCTGCATGCTGGCTGCACGTGCCCTGAATTTCAAACTCAATCCTTTGCCCTGAGGTCGCTGTGCAAAACTGGAGCTGGATAGCTCTCAAAATAGAGATCAGGAGGAGTGGATGCCACAATTTAGATGGAACAACTTGCAGAGGTAGGTCATCAATGTTGTTTAATAATGTCCAGAATCTGAAGGGACTACCTATTCTCCCATAAAGTGAAGGTGAGAACATACAGAAAGCTGTTACAGGATCGTTTGACACTTTCACCAACCTACAGAAGTGTGAAAATAAACCCTCTCTTACAAATAAAGCACATTTACTACACATGAAACACATTTCACATAAATCATTTCATACAAACAAAGTCACAGTTTTGGACATATTTGGAATTATTGCACATCAAAAATATGAATTCCACATGCTGTTGCTGTCCTGTGTCCAGTTTTCAGCTTTGTAATCACATTTGTGTTCAATTCAGTTCAATATTTACTCAACTTTTAGCTCTGTTTTGGTCTCCACCAACTCCTGAGAGAAATATATGTCCCTTTAGCTGCTAAATGCGGCACTTTGTTCACCAGCTAGTCACTAACTGCGTCCGTCTGCAGTTTGGTGCTGCACAGGTAGTGTACAGTGGGTTTTTAGCGCTTATTGGCTGACAAACATTTGGAGATTTGTGGTTTTTCAGTGACTATATGCTTTTTTGTAAATTCCCATTTACACTTGTTTTTGGTCATTCATTTCACATATGCGTGTATGAGCTTATATGCTCACATAAGGACTCTCTTCAGACCAGCACTGTTCCTTTAAAGCTTTTAGCACCAGACTGAGAAGTGTAACTGAGCTCAGTGTGAACCCCTTAAATTCCTGTCTACTCATAAATTAGATCCAGGCAAGCTTAAATGGCTAATAATGGTATTTATCAGCAGTAACTTTATGCCTGAACTGAACTCAGTGTCAACCAATTAAGCACGATATTCAAATGATCCTGCTCCCGTTGGGTCCAGTTGGGTGCTGTGGGGTTTGACTTTAAATGTCAACCTCCTGTTTGTTTTTTCTGTAAAAAAAGCTCCTCACTTTCTCCTCCTGAGCAGAATCTGAATAAAGCCTAAATGGACTGTTGTCAGAAACCAGAAGCTGATTTTGTAATCCTGGGATATTACAAGAATGTGACACATGCTTGCAATTGTGTGACATTACTTCTGCGTTGTTATGAGGTGGATAATTATTCAAGATGAAATTGCAATAGATATGGTCTGCTGAGGTTTAATGATTTATTCAAGGCTGTAAGTTGTTATGATCTAATATTCAGCGCGGTGGGATGGGAAGTTTCTTTTGCTTGCATTATCAGTTCAATTTATTTTTCAAGTTCTCACTCCTACATAGAGTTCTTTATAGAGACATGAGGAGGTCTGAGAGAATAGCAGAGCAGGAAAGACACATAAGAGGAGGCTGAGAGAGGATTCGATCCTGGACCAGCGGGGATCCATGGGAATCTAAAGGTGGGTATCAACCATTGTGGCATCTGTGGGAAAGAGCCTGCATTATTTAAAACAGCTCTGGCATATGAAGGGGAAGTTGTGTTTGAATAGATTGTTGCCATCCTCTGTTTTTTCGCCCGAGGGTGTGTACGCCTTATCCCAGCGTTCCCCCGGTTTTGATCTGACTGCTATAAACCTCATATTTCTAAAATGTCAAAATGTTCGGCGAAATAAAACAGCCTTATTTTCATTTTGACAGCCATGCATTTTTTTTAAATCATGCAATGGAGTCCTCAGGTTATGAAACTTGATGGAGTTATACAAGGTCACATAATCCTCAAGTTCAGGTAAAAACATGAAATTCATCAGAATTGGAGTAATGGGGGTTTTTCATCTGACAGCTGCAATAATGTAGTGTGTTTGTGTACAGTAGGCTTAATGTATGAGCGTTGTACTATTGTATCCACCGCCCTCAGGCTACACTTTCTTTATGTAATAAATAATGCTCTTTTGTGTTCTCTGCTTCATTTGTTCCCTGTTGTAACGTCAGTGCTGCTCAATAAATTATGAATCACGCCTGTTCAACCTGCTGCATATCTCTTGTTTCATTTGTCTGTCAAACTGCTTTTTTGTGTGTGTGTTCCAAATGCCACACACAGGCACACCCCAAATGTACACACTAATGCACACATGAGGTGTTTTCTTGAAAGTCAGGCTGTTTAACACAAATCTCCCACTGGATTTGATAAAAAACTGAGTGCAGACTCATTTATGAGCCCGTCATGTAGGAGTACAAACAATGAGAGAGCAGCAGGAATGTGGCAGTAATACATCTAACATTATTAGTAGCAGTAAATTTGAACTGTAAATAAGCTTCAGTAGATAGTAATTGGTATATAAGTCAATACTAGAGACTACTGAAATACCTAATAAATGCAATTCCAACTGCCCCTCATTGAAATAATTGCTCATGTTTAGTCTATGTTTAATCTGCCATAAGCCATGAAATTGCCATACATAACAACACAATTGCACACTGATTCACAGGAAAATAAAGATGTCATTCTGGCTGCACCATGTTATCCCACAAAGTTGTCTAACAGCGGGCGGGCTGAAGGATTGTTTATGGGATGAATTGCAAAAGGCACAGCGTGATTCTTTCACTTTCTTTTCTCAGAGAGTTTGGGTAGCAAAGCTCGCCTACACACACCAGCTGGCTGTTGTCTGGGGGAATCTTTTTTCTGATGAAATCAGAGGAAATCCACAAGCAGCCCAAGGCAGACCACATATCCTTTTTTTTTTTTACTCTATTCAATAATTCTCAGTGATAGCCCTCTCATTTGAGCACTGGCACCACTCCTCATTCCAATTAGTGAAAGGCAAAGAGCACTCCTTGTTTGTTGGCACGCAAGCAGTAATTGGATAATCCCTGAAATTTGGGCGAGTGCACAAAAGGGAATCTGTAATTAAACCAGAAAGTCTGTCAAATATTGACACAGATGAGTCCTGCAAAGTACAGATACAGAGGATGAGTCAACATTATTGTGCAGGTTCATAAAATTATACAAAGTTTTATGCACAAGGTCAAATTATGAGGTTTTTGTCATAAAGTTTAGCTTCTAATCAAATAGACGAAAAATCAAATTCATCCTAATATTAATATGGACATTCTTTTGTATAATCCCTTTGTTTAATTATCTTTAAATCCACCTTTAACTTGTCTCCACATGTTTATTTACGTCTCACCTCAGTGAGGGAGGCTTTCACACAGATTCACCAGGTTGTTGAGTTTCATCTGACTGCCATATATGCAAATTACCAGTTTTATTCCAGAAGGAAATTTCCACAATGTACAAAAGTGGCAGCTGCTCCACAAAACAAATATTACACTAGTAGAAAATCATCTAACAAAACTAAGAGCCTATAGCCACTCTAGCAGCTCTGTGAGGCTGTACTTAAAGGTCCAGTGTGTAACGTGTTTAGTTGTTCATCAAAATCTGTGTTGCCCGTTCACAAACTTGTCCTTTTTCATGAATATTTACCACCACCATCAATTCCAAGTATTCCTATTGGCTTGAAATTTTATATTTGCATTCGCATGAAGTGGGGTAGATACTCCATATTCATGCGCCATCTTGAAATACGTTAGCCGGTAAGGGACATACAAGAAAAAGGATATTGAAAAGAGCAAGAGACCGGCTTTTTGAAGCGTGAAGGTTACCATAGCTGTAATATGTACTTTGAACTGCGTGGTGCGAGAGAGTTGATTGCGATGTATGATTTCAACGCTAGATGGGAGAAATTCCTACACATTGGACCTTTAAGCACAGGGGTGTTTAAAGCTAAATGCTAACATCAGCATCCAAACAGTGACAATGCTAGAGATGATGTGTAGCAGAGATACAGTTTACCATGTTCACCATCTTAGTTCAAAGTGTTAACATGCTAACATTCACACATAGTACAGCTGAGGCTGATGGGATTGTCATTAGTTTTGCAGGTGTTTAGACATAAACCAAACATTAGACATTATAAACTTTTGACCAGATGAGGGGCAACACGAAAGGTCTGGGGATCACTAAAGTTATTACAATTAATCCTGAGGAAGTTATGGATGTTTGTACCAAATTTCAGCAATCCATCTATTGACCCCAAATGTCAACCTCATGGTGGCACTAGAGGAAAAACCATTATCGTCTGGGCTCCATATCTGTGCCAAGTTTCAAGGCAATCCATCGAATGGTTGTTGAGACATGTCACAACAAAACAAAAATGTTACCCTGCTGGTGGTGCAAGAGAAGAAGTCAGTGGATCACCAAAATCAGTATGATTCCCTTGACTGGGATCATATAATTGCAATTAATCCTCTAGTTATTGAGATATTTCAGTCAGGACCAAAGGGATGGATGTACCAACACTACCATCCAGGCCATGCCTGCTAAAACCCTCATTGTTTTTGCAACCTCTGAATAATAAAAGTTTGGATGCCTCAACAGAAGCCTATGGCATTTTGGAAACTATCTCTGCACACAGTGTGACCTGTGGTCATCCCATTGTGACAAGTGTGTGCTGAGTTACACAGAATTTTCTCAACATCTCTCTAAAAGCCATCACGACACTTTTCCTCTCTCAGAGTCCACTTAATGAGAGTGTATCGTCAGCGTTCTGACTGCAATTACCGTGCTTAGGACTCTTTAATGATATGTTAATGGCTTGGCTGTATTACCTCTCAGCTGCCCAAACAACATTAAATACCCTGCGGCTGATTAATCCGGCATCCACAAAAACACCCAATTAGGGGGAAAACGTTTGAATCGAGTTATGCCAACAACTTCAGAGCAGAATAGACAAGCACTAAAAGAAACGCTACAAGATATTTCACACAAAGTAGGCTACAGTAAATGGCGATGATAGCCAAAGCTTGTGGATCCGTTTATTTCTGTTTTACACTGAAAACACATGATTCTTTATTATATCTCAGATATTAGGACTGTGTTGTAATAAACTTCAGACAAGTTAGGGTTACTTTGCTCAAGGGAAAAGTGCCAAAACACACAGCTGTTGCTGAACACTGCGTGCCATGAAGGTCAAACATGTGGCCTCTCAGTTACATAACGCTCTGTCTAACCAGCAGGCTGCCTTTCCTACTCACTGCTGCTGTGTCTGCATCAAAGTCAGAGATGGAGAAGCTGTTAAAACATCTAACATGACTTGCACTAATTAAGTGCATGTCTGTTTCCGTTCTACTTAAAACCATGAAACGCATCTCACATAATTGTGAGTTGTTGTCAAATTAGCAAGATGACTCCTGACAGAGGAAATATCGTTTAAAAAAAAAAAAAAAAAAGGCGTCTTCTACAGTTATGTAGAATGTATGTAGAACTAATGATGTGAATTAGAAATTTTGAAAACAATACATTTTTCACTCCTCACCATCACGGTTGTGTCAAATACGATTAATCTGTGACACATTTTCAACAACTCCCAGCACAACTTCACTCTCGTCAGCACATGATTGCTGTCGACGTAGAACTTGCACAGCAATAGTGATTATTAATGTGCAACATCTGAAGTTAAGCTCATGAGGGGGAGGGAATTAATTTTCCAGGAGTTCCTTTTGTAACATAGACTGAGCGGTGACAAAGCACCGTCGAGTCCGTAGGTGAGAGGAGATCCCATCCCATCTAGAAAACAGACATGGAAGTCAAGTACAAGCGTAGGAGGAGAAACAACAGCCGGTGCTGATAAGTACATTTTGTCTTGTACTGTGCTTAATCAAAGTACTGCGTTGCTGACACTTGGGTATACTACTTGGGTATTTTCTGCTCCAGTATATACAGATGGGTGATAAATTAAAGGGAAAAAACATAAACATGAAGTCTCTCCACAACCGCTTTAATGCTCCTTAGCAGATTCTACAAGTCTCTCAAACTTTACTGGAGTAAAAAACCATAATACTTAAAAAAGATAAGAAAGAACACTGTGGGTCCAAAGTCCCCCTTCGGTGTCAGGGTTGAGGTTGTGTGTGCTGGCTCACTGTCACAGCTTACTGGGATAGTAACGGAATTTGATTTACCTGTGCTTTTCTTGCTATGACATGTCAAAAATGGCTGTGAAAAGGTCAATTGGCTGCACCAATAATGATTTAGGTGTGCCATAATAAAGGACATGTATACTTGTTTTAACTCTGACTCTGTTATTTGTGTCCAAAAAAACCCACATAAAATCTACTTTGACCTAAAGTTGTAAAACAATAAAACATGAAAACGTCCAGGGTTTATGTTATAGGCACTGTAACCTGGGACATTGGGCAGATATTTGTACAGTAGTACAGAAAATGCAGCACGCTAATGGCAGCTTTATTATATTCTGAGACCCAGAAACCCAGCAGTACTACTGGAATACTACCTGGCCCAAGGGTTTCTGTATGTCAGTTAGTTTGTGCTAATTTCATGAAACACAACTTTATTTAGGCAAATACAGTATGTGAGCACATTAGAGACTAAAGTAATAGTTTTACAACTAGATTTTGACTCACCTTCTACAAGATATGGCCATAATATCACATAATGAAGCAGGACCCAGGTAATACTGTACTCGCGCAAATTCACCAACAAATGTGCAAGTAATCAAATTACCAAAAAAATCAACTGACACACGGTGAACCTAGGGTCTTTGCCCGTTTAATCCCGCCTCAGATTTATATAATTTTTAGGATCATCAAACCATTAAGTGACCCCCTCATGGCCTATGGATAGGGACATTGTCCTCTTGAAAGAGTTTTGTCTCATCTGTATGTGTATCCACACATAAATGTAGTTAGTCGTTACTTTTTACAGAATTTTTATATGGAAAACACATACAATTAACTGATACATTATGATTTGATACACTATTAATGATAGGATGTTATAATCAAACTGCCTACAATTATTTTTTTTTTAAAGTTAACAAAATATCAACTTAGTAGCTGTTCTGGAGCTTTTGATCATATCACATGATCTTCATCAGCAGATGGAGTTTGCCCAGTTGTCATGGCAATGTTGATGTTCAAATGAAATTTTTTTGTCCTGAAAATGTTAAAATACTTAAACAATGTTAAAAACAATGTCACATCCTGAAAGAGCTTACTTACTCTCATTCCCAAGTACATTTTATTCCCATTACCAATTACAAATTTTAGTTCTGAAGCTAAATAATATGTGCTCCATTTATATTTTTGTCAACGTAAAGGTCATGGTGGTATATTATTGGTAGTGGTAGCAGAAGTACCAGTGGTAAAAGTACAACCACTGATGGAAGTGACCAATAAATGCAATCATGTCTTGACTAATAATATTGCAACCCGTATGGCTCTTACTGCTTGTAATAGTGCTAACAATCATCACTTTCTCCACCATGAAAGCGCCTTTCAGAGTGTCAGGCAGGTCTGTGCTTTTAGCTCCATCTCGTCTGTCTCTTATCACCTCTCATCAGCAAGGGTGGAGAAAGAGGTTGGGGGGGGCAAAGAGGAGAGCCAAAAGAAGGCAGCATCCTTATCAAAGGCCTGGGTGCTGAGCCTTGGTTAAAAATAGAAACCGAGGGAGATTGGCATCGATTTCTGCAGGCGTTGACGGCCCGATTGACAGCAGCACCGCGGCGTCGGGCTGTTGAGCCATCGAGGGAATCCGCCAGACTGCCTATGATGAGATGAGATGGGAAGATAACTTCTGACAAGCCCTCCACCCGCTACCCATCTCTAATCACCCTTTCTGCACACACGCACACACACACACACACACACACACACACACAAACATGCACACACACAGAGAAAAAGTAATTACCACATGCATGCACACGCACACAAACTCAGGGACACACACACACTTGCTGCCCCCTGAGCAAGTAATGGGACTTTGGCTGGCTGAGCATCCACCTGTCCAGTGTCTCCTGCCAAGCCAAAGCTCATGTGCCTGCACACATACAAAATACCTCTGGATGTCCCTCCACAACCACCAGTCACTGTCCTTAAGGGTTATCTCACTGAATTATCCTCTGTCAGTAAATAGTGCCTAATATCCATGAGACGCTCCGAACTGGAATGTCAGTGACCTTTGTTTTACTGCTGTAAATGAACTCCATTGAGTGATTACTGTTATGACACTGCTTTACTGCACTTTGATGTTGTTTATCTTCCCAAAGTATTGGTAGTAATTCAGTCAAGCAAACGTGCCTGGTATTGCTAAAATTAATATGCAAGTGGTATGAAAATATAATGTCATTACATCATCTTATTATCTTTAAAGAAATCTTTGAAGGAATAGTTTGACAGAATAGTTTGACGTAGGCCTACAGAAAATCTAAGTGTGAGAACATAAATTTTCCTTTTTTACATACTCACCTTTGGACAGCTGTTTACCTGCTATTTCAACTCTTTATGCTAAACTAAGCTAATTACCTCCTGGCTCCAACTTCACATAGAACAAACAAATATGAGAGTGGTGTCGATCTTTGGAAATTCTTGGGAAATTCTGGCCCTGGAAGATAAAGCATTTTATTTCTAAACATTCTTAAAATTCTGTTGGAGAAATAATTTCACATTTTAATATATTAGTCTGAGTCTAAGCAGTTTCCAACTACATGCTTCAACCGATAAAACTATTGCTGGTTTATTTTGGACCATTTGCTGCAGAGAATAACATAGAAACACATTCATTTCACAAATTGCTTCAATAGTGTAATAGGTTTAAGAGCATGTGAGCAATCATTAATGAAAAGTATGAGTTCATTTATCTTTACAGTTGTACAATGTTATCGTCTTTCAGATTTGCTGTAAAATTTGGACTTTAAACCAGACATATGGAGTTTTGCTATAGTTGATTTCCATAAGGGGCTTCACAAAAAGGCCTGAATATCAACACCAACAACTACAAATACAAGGAAAAAGTATAGATGAAAATGTAAGATTCATGGATGGGACATTTGTCACACACACTCTCTCCCATCCTTACTTTCTCTGTCGATTGTAAAATTATCCAGTAAGCGAAAATAATCATCATTAAAGTCGAAAGTTTGACTTCTACTTATAATTGGGTGATTTGCGGCAATCTGCCACAAGGACTCAATCCTCTGTCAATCTGTCAGCGTGATCCTCCTCCTGTTAGAACTGCCTCAGAGACAATTACTGTGGGTTTCTCCTAATTAGAAACTCATTGAAATTTATGAGTGCCTGTTATGAATTATTGAGTTCTGTTTCCTGGGAGGGACACCATTAGGGAAGTTTAAGCAAGTGAATTTCTTACAGGCCTCTTTGTCAGTGTGTTTGTCCACGTTTGGTTGGATTATAACAGGTGTGAGTCTCCCTCTGGTGGTACATTTGAGGTGATGACTGCACACCTGCCAGGCGGTGTGACAAAAAAAAAAAGAGAAGTTGTTTTCATAGTTTGTTATGAAATGTAAATGCCTGGTATGGATGTGTACATTATAGCCTGGCGTAGTTACAGTAGCTCCATTTCCGATCAATTTGGATATGATATGAAGACACACATTAACAGCTTGTCCTGAATAAGACATGAACCAAGCTTTAATCTATTCAGATTTATCAGACTACAGTGTTCATGATGAAATTGTTGACTTTGACATGTTGGATTTTTGGGAAAACGTCTTGTGACAACAGAGACACTAGTGGGTTTTCTCCCCACTGAAGAGAGGTGCTTTGGTTTACGGTACAACTTTATCGTCAGTTCACACCGAAATTCATGTTGCGTTCCCGAGCAACTCCGCTCAAAAGAAGAAATAAAAAGAAAAATACACACAGAGCTAGACAACAATTACACATATAGTACAAAGATCAAGACATTTCATGCTGAATGGGGCAGAGATGTCAGCACTGGATCACGTCCCGATATTCAATGGCTCTTTGTTTCGCCTGAGATCCAGATGTTCCTTCACTCGTGCCACTGAGCTTTCTGAGCATCTGGGTGGCTAGAAGGCAGCTTCACCAGCTTTTTCTGCCAACAGGAAGCTGGAGAGTTTTGAACTCGCTCAAGAAAATCTGCATACCAACAGAAGATTTTGTCCCTTTGGAACTTCAGAAAAACCTTTAGAAAGATTAAAAAGGACAATTTTGATAATTGATTTTTGGTTCCCTAATGGTCTAGTGGCTAGGATTGGGCGCTCTCAAGACATTCAACAATACATTGATTATCTATTATAAACATTTCAACAACTAGCAACAAGTTTGCCTGAACTCAATGAATTAATTTCACATATCAAGCGCTTACATATAAATCTTAACTTTAGCTATAGTCTGACTGTATAACGTTTAGGTAGCCTTTAACTGACAATCCGTATACATTGTTTGGTTGAGAAGTCCATTTGCTGTTAGCTACATCACCCAACCAAGGCTGTAGCAAGGTGAAAATACTAGCTATTCACCACAAGTTTAATAACTATTCCTATTAGTATCTGATATCTGGCAATTTTAGGAGCATGTAAATTAGTTAGCTTAGATTTGCTAACTCTTGCAGATACCCTTTATGTACCTGCAGAAAATCCTCCTTCCTGCCCAGTCCTAGGGGGCGGGACTTAGCCTCAACCTGTCAGGCCACACCTGAACTGATTATAGGCAGGGATCAGGCCCTGTTCAGTAATTCCCTTTGTTTGCTGCAGCATGTTGGTCCATGTGCCTATCTTCTCCAGCTGATTGTGCACCAGATGTATTATTTGAGTAAGTTATGGGTATTTGTTATAGTTATAGCTGTTTCTCTGTTCAATGAGTGATTTGTTTAGTATTCATTAGAGTACCTTTGTTTACTGATTATTGTTTTCAAATGCCTTTTTGCCATTAAATCCTCTGTGAGGGTCAACTATTTAAATGTAAATCCTTTGAATGGACAAACTGTTGAACAGCTCTTATTTGGTCTTAATGCTTTAACTATATCTATGGATTTAACTGGGTTGCCAACATAGTCAAGTTTCTACTGTAGCAGAGTTGAAAGTTATTCTGTAATTGTAAAAATGTTGTTTTGGAAGACTACTTGTGCAGGTCATATATTATTATACTATATTGCCTAGAGCCGTTTAATAATGTCTATATACGGCTCTGGCTCTGCTAAACCAATGCATGCGCTGTTCGAATAAATTGTGGTCGACCTTGCTAGGTACACCGCAACAAGTCCTTCAAAACAAAAGGGGCATCGCCACAAAATTTAAATTTAAGCACATAAACTGCATAAACCACATCAAAATTCTCATCCTGTACCGAATTCTTTTACCATTTTACCTTTCTTTTAGTGGTTACATACCACATTATGTGCGTCCATAGACCTTTTGCGGGCTCTCTACACTTGACTTCGAATCGCGGCTATGGCTCAGGTGGTAGAGCAGTTGCCTACCAATCGGTAGGTTGGGAGTTCAATCCCTGGCCCTGCAGTCCCATGTCGAAGTGTCCTTGGGTAAGATGCAGAACCCCAAAATGCTCGGCAGCCTTGGCCACAGTGTAGGAATGTGTGTGAATGGTTCCTGTACTATGTAAAAGCACTTCAAGTAGTCGTTAAGACTAATAAGCATGTCTAAAGTGGGACATACTATCTTTAAATAGACTACAGTGAATGCAGTATTTGTCGATATACCCTAACCTAACCATATTAAAGGACAATTCCGGCACAAAACGAACCTAGGGGTTAATAACTGATGTGTACCCACTCGATCGCTCTCTGGGACATGTTTCATGCTAATTGAATGTGTTTGTAGCTTGAAACAAGCTAGCGCAGACCGCTGATTAGCTTACACCGCTAGTATTCGGGGCACAGGGAAAGTAAAAACAAATTGCTTATTATACCACTAAAAAGGCTCAAAATATCACCACTTCAACGGTAGCATAATGAGGGTTGCTAAATGTTAACCGAAGCATTGAGAACATTGTAAGTGTACAGACAGTTTATTAAAAAGATCGATTATAAAGACAGTTGCGTTCTTGTATATAGGCGGCCGCCGTCTTGGGAGCTACTCTTTCTAAACTATCTTTTTAATAAACTGTCTGTACACTTACAATGTTCTCAATGCTTCGATAAAAATACTATCATTAATTTCATCAACTGCATCAGACCCATTCAAATCTGCTCCTGCTTACATTTGCAAATATAAAATAGCCCATTTATACAATGGCTTGGCTGAATACTTGATGGTTATTTACTGTGAATCAACATTTTACATTCAATATTTAATCAATTAGTCCAGAGTTGTAACTACACCTCAACTCTAAGACTAGATAATCAGTGTTTTGTTTGAAAATAATGTACGCCTATGAGGAGTGCCACCACCACACCATATTTATCTGGACTAGTGTCGCTCATTTTTATTACCCTGTCATACAAAAGTGTATTGTTCGGGCTTTTCTTACACTTCCATCAAAACAAATACTACATCATTAATTTGATACTAATCCAAACAACTTCATTTAGCCTACTATTTACATTTATAAGTGATTTTTTTCTTATACGACAGGCTTAAAGTTTTTTGTCATACCTTGACAGTTTCGACTGTTGTCTCTGCAGTCATCTTCAGAAGCGTCACGTGATGTTGCTGTGACCACACAGGTGGAATGACACAAACTAAATATATCACACCCACAGTAGACGTCACAGCGACATCACGTGACGCTTCTGAAGATGACTGCAGAGACAGCAGTCGAAACTGTCACGGTATGACAAAAAACTTTAAGCCTGTCGTATAACAAGAAATCACTGCTGTAACTCACTAAATTTCATATTCACAAGTCACGGCCCCCTCAGGTGCAATCACTTCACCCAAACTAGAGGCGATATACTCCATTTTTTTCTTCATTTGACATCAGCCATGTTGTATGCAGTCCTAAGTGAATTTCCTTATTTCATATTTGATTTACATTTATTATTGCACACACTTTCTGTTGAGATTTCACAGCTTAAAACACACACGCAGACATTTATAAAGAAATCTACAAAGAAATGAAAATTGAAGATATCTGTATCAGGAATATAATGTCCCCATTATACAGTTTTTCCACAGGAGTAGTGTTATTTGTCAGCTGTAAAATAGCATGCCCATTACATTTCTTGGTTGCAATTCTTAAATAATGCACAGAAATCTTATCAAAGATGTTTATGGGTTGGGTAAAGAAAATATATTTACCGGCCAAAGACACATTCATTCACATTCTTATGTTACAAAAGATCACCATTTCTAAGCCACATACGTCTCATACTATCTCACAAGTGAGCACTCCTTCATTTTGGTATATATTGTCAACACATTTTATTCAGAAGTCTTTAACCTACAATAACTGAGCTAATTATCTAATGGTCTCCTAAAACACAAGGTACAGATTATTCCACACGTAACATTTGAGTGTTCAGGTCCATATTTACATACGTGTTGGTGTTTTACTGTCATGGAAATGCACCAAAACAGTGTGCCCTGGCGTAGAAATAAACCAGGCTTTTCTTTAACACTAAATATATATTCTCCAAATGTCGCAACAGTATGCTAGATGATCTTGTGGACTTTGAGGTGTACCCTCATGTTGATTTTTGAGAAAAAGTCTTGTGACATGTTAAACACTGGTAAGGTTTCTCTCCTGTGTGTATCCTCATGTGTCTTTTCAGTCCTTCATTAAGGTGGAACGATTTGTCACATTTTGAGCAAGAATATGGCTTCTCTCCTGTGTGAGTTCGCCGATGCTGTGTCAAATGAATAGCTGTGGTAAAACCTTTTCCACAGATGTCACATTGATAAGGCCGCTCCCCTGTGTGCTTGCGTGTGTGCACCCGCAAGGCCCCAGAGCTACGAAAAGACATACCACATGTGCTGCACAGGTACGGCTTCTCTTTCTTATGAATCCTGATGTGCACTGTGAGCATATATGGCTGTGTGAATCTCTTGCCACAAAAAGTACAGGCATACGGCCGCTCACCGGTGTGAATGCGCACATGGGACTTCAACTCTGCATTTCTCCAGAACCTCTTGTCGCAGTACGAGCAGCCAAATGGCCTCTCTCCGCTGTGACGACGCAGATGAACTTTAAGAACAGCCTTAGAACTATATTTCTTCTCACAAAGGCTACAGGGATAGGCTTTAGGGTTAGAGTGAATACGAAAATGAAAGTTCAGGTCTTTACGGTTTTTATAGGTCTTGTCGCACTGAGTGCACTTGAATGGCCGTGCAGAAGTGTGAACAAGGAGATGTTGTTTCAAGGTGGAATGAGACGCAAAGGTTTTTCCACACTCCAGGCAGATGTTTTCATTGGCTCTTACGGAGTCCTCGCTGAATGGAAGAGAGACATCGGCTCTGCCTCCTGTCAAGGACTGGATCCTGCTCTCTTCTGATGGCTGAAAGGTGGCTTCAACAGCTGTTTCTGCCAACAGGAAACAAGAGAATTAGTGATATATTCACTCAACAGAATCTACATGCCGAGTGAAGACTTTGTCCCAATATGACTTCACAGCCAAGCGCATGCCTGAGTCTGGCCTGCTGCCGACATATTATATTTGTTTTCACATTATCAGAACATCAGATCCGATGAAAGAGATGCTCACCTCCATCACCTGGCTCTGCAGCTTCTTCTGAATGTGGAGAGGAAGTGAGCGGTGACAGCCCGTACTCAGGCAGCCCACAGTTTGGTTCAATGGAACTGTTGTCAGTCTCTTCATCATCCTCACAAATATCTTCTGCTCTCCAGCTGTTTTCTTGCTTCACTGTTGTCTGTTCTGACTTCTCTCGATTTCTTCCCTGTGATTTCCCAGTGCCTTGTTTGCCCTCTCCCTGATCCATTATTTGATCCTGATCTTCAGAAGCCGCTGAAGTCTGTTTAGAGGCGAGCGTGGAGAGGATGGTGTCTGACATGAAGGTGAACTCACCTGAGAAACGGATAACATTCATGTTAAAGGCACCAGAGTGGTGCTATTTGTCAGGCAGGAATGCAGCACTAACAGAACCAGAGGAAATGGAGATAACAGAGAAATCAATACAGAATATTGGAAATATAATTTTTTTTTTTACCGGCTGTCATTCATAAAGTACCAAGTCAGAAATTAAGAAAAAAACTATTCTTACTTTCCCTCATAGTATGGATTCAGATACCACATTTTTACTCCCTAATTATTTACTTTATTAAACAGAAAATTGGAAATCCAGATTACCATTTCATTAATTTTATATTCTAGAAATAGAATACTAAGAGTTAACGGAGTCGTACTTTTAGTCAACTTTTGCCGCTCCTGTTGGTGCTGCAAAATCCTCTTCAGATCCTCAGGGTCAGAGAGAAACTGCTCAAACTCCTCGTCAAGGGAAGAAATGTCAAACATGGAGCACACCTGGAAAAGAAGAAGTGGATTTTAAACACAAACTGCTGCTCCTTCTTCCAAGATCATCCTTTGCTATGTGGATCTAACATTATTTAACAATGGCTAATTACACCGACATAAATCACCAGCCAGCATTTAGGGAACCAGTGGATGGAAGGTCGGTTTATCTTCACCCTGCTGCCTACCTGTGAAAAACGTGGAACTGGGAGGAACTCTTCCAGTTGCTGGAAGAACTCCCACACCTGAATCTGCAGCGCTGTATCAAAACAAGCTCCATACTGTACTGGGAAGACCTCCTTAGACAGGAAAGAAATATATAAAAATCATGTATGAATTATGAAGAAGATGAACTCCTAAGGTAGATGCAAATAATAATTACGTTAACCATTTAAAAAAGTAAAACTCACCTTGAAAAAATTCTCTTTTTTAGATTGGTCTTCAAGCAATGTTTGAACCAGCTCCACAAATGCTGACTTTGAAGTCTCCACCTCTCCATCTGGGTCCTGTCATAAAGCCCAGGTAAAGTTTATTTACATGCATTCATTATCAGTTTTACATTTAAATGTCTCTCCTACTTATTAACAGCTTATAAATGTCTGCATCTGATAGTAAAAATAACTTTCAGGGTAAGTAGCAAAACCTAAAGACTATTGTCTGTCCTCTGGCAGAAAGATCTGTTTGACATCTAAAGCCACTGAGACATTAGGCTCGTTCGAGATGAACTGCGCCTCGCCTGTAAAGTGGACGAGAGCAGGCGGCAGCAGCCGGGGACGGTGACAAAAGTCCGCTGTCAAGTCGGACAGTTTACAGCCATTTCAAGCAGCCTTCAGTCTGAACAGGAAGTGACAGAAACACTGTGGTCCGATTCCGATTTAATAAAATGTTATCAGACCCATATATCAGCTTGTACACAAGTCTCCAGTTGTTTTTATTATGACAGAGTAGCTGTCAAAAATGCTATGTGCGATCTGTTGCTGATTTTAATTAACAAAACACTGTAGATGATCCGTAATCTGAACAGAATCGATTCTGAACCAATCAGCTGAGAGGCCGGCGTTTCCCAGCATGCCCTGGTACCGCCTGGGTCTTGCAGTCGGTGAAAAGCAACTGCGCTGCCTGCGTCTCAGAACTGCGGCCGCCTTGATCTCGTGAGGTTATCGTTGCCCATGTGTGCATGACGTCAGAGAAAGTCAGGATCAAGTCGGACACAAATCTAACCGGCATGCATTGGGCGGCGATCGCTGTTGATCGATTCTGCGCAGACCTGGCTCATCTCAAACGAGCTTATTGTGTCATGTAAAATATCCTGTCATCAGCATTACCCACCTCTTCATGCATGAGGTTTGTTGTCGTCTGTTGGAAAGTGTTAAGATGATCCTGGATAGCTTTACAGTCAACCTCATCCATCGTCTTTAATAATTCAAGGATGAGCTGAAAAACACAAAATCAAAACATCATGCTTAACTTTCAAAATAATACTTTGACAACTAGACAATGGATGCATTTACTTAGGCCTTGAGAGGGGCACCCATAGAAATAAAATTGATTTAATTTCTTGACTCCACTTTGACTGCTTAATAATAAAAGATGAAAGAACAGTAAAAGATGCCCACAATAGTCTCAACAATACCTCCATTCACTAACCCGAGCTCTCAGTCCCAGGATCAGCTGAGTCTTCTGTTTGTAGTTCAGAAGCTCTGGGACCATCTCTGTCACCAACATGATGAATTCGGACAGTTTGTCATACTGGTCTACATTCCGCTCCTGGGCCACCTGCCACATACAGGCTGACATCAACCTCAGTGGAGGAACCAGGAGGCGCACGGATGACAGAGGGAGATGGGGATCTAACAGTAGATGTATGCAGAGAAACAGATAAACATCAGTTATTAACCAGTCTCAAATCCTGAACTATATGCACAATAATATCAGTTGTATTACATCTTCCGACACATTGAACCACACCCTGCTCTAGAATAGGGACATTCATTTCAGTAACTACAGTAAATAGGATATATGTTGTAGGCAGGGTTGGGTAGTATCGGAATACATGTCATCACAATTACATAATCAGATTAGAAAATACGTAATCATAATTAGCCCAGATTACATTTGAAAAAATTTGCAATTAGATTTTAGTCAAATATGTTTACTTAACTACATATGGTAATTTTAAAATTATGAAACTTCCCATGAATTCTGCCAGCATGTTTTTGTAAGTCAAATTTGATTTGAATTCTAAATGCCAAATATGTTCCACTGTTTATCAATATAAATTACTCCTCAGGTTGCCAGTTTAGTTAATGGTGACTTAACTATTATTTGTGTTGTTTAATGATGCTTTATGGATAATGGAGTTTTTCTTCATTTCATATATATCGAAAATGGAAAATGAATATTTTCAGGAAGTGCTCTTCTTGCTTACAAAGTCCTCCATGTGGCCTTTGATTAACAAGATGACAACAAAAAATGACAAAGAAAAAGCATCCTGCATGTTGTAGAAGACACAGTACACCTGTAGTTTGTGCCAGTGCTGTTTTTGTAAGGGTAATTTGATTTGACCAACTATAAATGATGAATATGATAAATGCATTTTATTTGCATTGAAAATGTCATGAGATGTTTAAAGAGGGAAAAAAGAACAGCTGAGCTTAAATGATTGTGACTGCATCCAACTTAGTTTTACTGTTATTTTCTCACCTAATCGATTAATTATTAAGTCACAACATATCATCAGAACCCAAGTCGGTTTAATTTACAATGAGAGAAGCACAAAACACATCTGAGGAGCTGGAACCAGAACGTTTTTTTCCACTTGACTTAAACTATTAAATTATAATCGAAACAGTTGCATATTCTTTTTTTTTTTTATTTGAGTGGACATACTTTCCGCGTTCCACGGACAGCTGCGTACTTGTGCGGGTTTCGAGCACGCGGTGTCAGCCATACTACAGTTAAGGGTCCGTGACCGCGTCGCCTTCGTGGGACGATGCTTGATGTAGCCAGAGAGCCAATCTAACATGGAGATAATGTAGGGACTCCGGCCGGTTTTGCCGCTCCCGCCTTTCAGCTTTTTCTTGGCCTTTACATATCGGTCTCGCACATTTCTCCACTTTTGACGGCAGGCTGTTTCATTTTTCCCAAGCGTTTGAGCGATTTGTCGCCAGGAATTTAACATAATTTGGCTGTCGTTGCACTCCTTAACAGACCTATCATATAAATGTGGGTAACGGCGGACCTCTTCGCACAACCTCTCTTCAAAAGTAGCATCCATGTTGTTTTTGTTGTAGTCTTCTTCTTCGTCTTCTTCTTGGCAAACCAACTGGAGGTGCATACGCCACCAACTGGACTGAAGTGGAGCATGTTGGTGTAGGTGAGAGAGCTAACGTTAGCACTTAGCCGGAGCTCAGAGATAGTCGATTAGCTCAGAGTCCACAGACAACTGAACGGAGCATCAACACTGATGCTTTATTATACAACATGGACCATACAATGCCAGGTCCCCACGGCGCTATATTTACCTATTAATGCATCTCCACAAAATGTAAATTAAGCACAGAAACTGCATAAACCACATCAAAATGTTCATCCTTTTACCATATGATAGTTTGTGCTTTCTTTTAGTGGTTACATACCACATTATGTGCGTCCATAGACCTTTTGTGGGCTCTCTACATTGTAACGTGTTGCTACTTCACTAGGAATCGCGGCTATGGCTCAGGTGGTAGAGCAGTCGCCTACCAATCAGAAGGTTGGTAATTAGATCCCTGGCCCTGCAGTTCCATATCTTATAATTTGTGTCTGTAGTCTTCCTTTTATTGTGTTGTATGTTGTTATTTTGAAATAGACATTGAGTCAAATAAAAAAGCAATAACATTGGAAAGTGCTGAATCTCACCTTTTTTTTTAATGTGTAAAATGTCTACGTGTAGAAAGGATATAACAAACCCAAAAAGATGTGATGCACAAGGCAACCATATGGGGACATACATGTTTATTACAAATTAATAATATTGTGCAAAGTCTGTGCTTGGACTGGCTGAAGATCCAGCATCTCATCTACGTACAAACTTAAGCATAGCACCTGCAAATTATAGATAAAAATACTATCATTAATTTCATCAGCTGCATCAGACCCATTCAAATCTGCTCCCGCTTACATTTGCAAATATAAAATAGCCCATTTATACAATGGCTTGGCTGAATACTTGATTGTTATTTACTGTGAATCAACATTTTACATTCAATATTTAATCAGTTAGTCCAGAGTTGTAACTACACCTCAACTCTAAGACTAGATAATCAGTGTTTTGTTTGAAAATAATGTACGCCTATGAGGAGTGCCACCACCACACCATATTTATCTGGACTAGTGTCGCTCATTTTCATACAAAAGTGTATTGTTCGGGCTTTTCTTACACTTCCATCAAAACAAATGAATACTACATCATTAATTTGATACTAATCCAAACAAGTTCATTTAGCCTACTATTTACATTTATAAGTGATTTTTTTTTTCTTATACGACAGGCTTAAAGTTTTTTGTCATACCTTGACAGTTTCGACTCCACACAGGTGGAATGACACAAACTAAATATATCACACCCACAGTAGACGTCACAGCAACATCACGTGACGCTTCTGAAGATGACTGCAGAGACAGCAGTCGAAACTGTCACGGTATGACAAAAAACTTTAAGCCTGTCGTATAACAAGAAATCACTGCTGTAACTCACTAAATTTCATATTCACAAGTCACGCCCCCCTCAGGTGCAATCACTTCACCCAAACTAGAGGCGATATACTCCATTTTTTTTCTTCATTTGACATCAGCCATGTTGTATGCAGTCCTAAGTGAATTTCCTTATTTCATATTTGATTTACATTTATTATTGCACACACTTTCTGTTGAGATTTCATTTATTGTTAGGGGTTATTGTTATCTCTTTGCACAGCTTAAAACACACATGCAGACATTTATAAAGAAATCTACAAAGAAATGAAAATTGAAGATATCTGTATCAGGAATACAATGTCCCCATTATACAGTTTTTCCACAGGAGTAGTGTTATTTGTCAGCTGTGAAATAGCATGCCCATTACATTTCTTGGTTGCAATTCTTAAATAATGCACAGAAATCTTATCAAAGATGTTTGTGGGTTGGGTAAAGAAAATATATTTACCGGCCAAAGACACATTCATTCACATTCTTATGTTACAAAAGATCACCATTTCTAAGCCACATACGTCTCATACTATCTCACAAGTGTGAGCACTCCATTTTGGTATATATTGTCAGCACATTTTATTCAGAAGTCTTTAACCTACAATAACTGAGCTAATTATCTAATGGTCTCCTAAAACACAAGGTACAGATTATTCCACACGTAACATTTGAGTGTTCAGGTCCATATTTACATACGTGTTGGTGTTTTACTGTCATGGAAATGCACCAAAACAGTGTGCCCTGGCGTAGAAATAAACCAGGCTTTTCTTTATCACTAAATATATATTCTCCAAATGTCGCAACAGTATCCTAGATGATCTTGTGGACTTTGAGGTGTACCCTCATGTTGTATTTTTGAGAAAAAGTCTTGTGACATGTTAAACACTGGTAAGGTTTATATCCCGTGTGTGTCCTCATGTGTCTTTTCAGTCCTTCATTAAGGTGGAACGATTTGTCACATTTTGAGCAAGAATACGGCCTCTCTCCTGTGTGGTATCGCTGATGTTCTGTCAATAGCATAGTTGTGGCAAAACCTTTTCCACAGATGTCACATTGATAAGGCCGCTCCCTTGTGTGCACGCGTGTGTGCACCCGCAAGGCCCCAGAGCTACAAAAGGACTTACCACATGTGCTGCACAGGTATGGCTTCTCTTTCTTATGAATCCTGATGTGCACTGTGAGCATATATGGCTGGTTGAATCTCTTTTCACAAAAAGTACAGGCATACGGCCGCTCACCGGTGTGAATGCGCACATGGGACTTCAACTCTGCATTTCTCCAGAACCTCTTGTCGCAGTACGAGCAGCCAAATGGCCTCTCTCCGCTGTGACGACGCAGATGAGCTTTAAGCTTAGACTTATAATCATATTTCTTCTCACAAAGGCTACAGGGATAGGCTTTAGGGTTAGAGTGAATACGAAAATGAAAGTTCAGGTCTTTACGGTTTTTATAGGTCTTGTCGCACTGAGTGCACTTGAATGGCCGTGCAGAAGTGTGAACAAGGAGATGTTGTTTCAAGGTGGAATGAGACGCAAAGGTTTTTCCACACTCCAGGCAGATGTTTTCATTGGCTCTTACGGAGTCCTCGCTGAATGGAAGAGAGACATCGGCTCTGCCTCCTGTCAAGGACTGGATCCTGCTCTCTTCTGATGGCTGAAAGGTGGCTTCAACAGCTGTTTCTGCCAACAGGAAACAAGAGAATTAGTGATATATTCACTCAACAGAATCTACATGCCGAGTGAAGACTTTGTCCCAATATGACTTCACAGCCAAGCGCATGCCTGAGTCTGGCCTGCTGCCGACATGTTATATTTGTTTTCACATTATCAGGAAAATCAGATACGATGAAAGAGATGCTCACCTCCATCACCTGGCTCTGCAGCTTCTTCTGAACGTGGAGAGGAAGTGAGCGGTGACAGCCCGTACTCAGGCAGCCCACAGTTTGGTTCAATGGAACTGTTGTCAGTCTCTTCATCATCCTCACAAATATCTTCTGCTCTCCAGCTGTTTTCTTGCTTCACTGTTGTCTGTTCTGACTTCTCTCGATTTCTTCCCTGTGATTTCCCAGTGCCTTGTTTGCCCTCTCCCTGATCCATTATTTGATCCTGATCTTCAGATGCCGCTGAAGTCTGTTTAGAGGCGAGCGTGGAGAGGATGGTGTCTGACATGAAGGTGAATTCACCAGAGAAACAGATAACATTCATGTTAAAGGCACCAGAGTGGTGCTATTTGTCAGGCAGGAATGCAGCACTAACAGAACCAGAGGAAATGGAGATAACAGAGAAATCAATACAGAATATTGGAAATATTCATTTTTTTTACTGGCTGTCATTCATAAAGTACCAAGTCAGAAATTAAGAAAAAACCTATTCTTAGTTTCCCTCATAGTATGGATTCACGGATACCACATTTTTACTCCCTAATTATTTACTTTATTAAACAGAAAATTGGAAATCCAGATTACCATTTCATTAATTTTATATTCTAGAAATAGAATACTAAGAGTTAACGGAGTCGTACTTTTAGTCAACTTTTGCCGCTCCTGTTGGTGCTGCAAAATCCTCTTCAGATCCTCAGGGTCAGAGAGAAACTGCTCAAACTCCTCGTCAAGGGAAGAAATGTCAAACATGGAGCACACCTGGAAAAGAAGTGGATTTTAAACACAAACTGCTGCTCCTTCTTCCAAGATCATCCTTTGCTATGTGGATCTAACATTATTTAACAATGGCTAATTACACCGACATAAATCACCAGCCAGCATTTAGGGAACCAGTGGATGGAAGGTCAGTTTATCTTCACCCTGCTGCCTACCTGTGAAAAACGTGGAACTGGGAGGAACTCTTCCAGTTGCTGGAAGAACTCCCACACCTGAATCTGCAGCGCTGTATCAAAACAAGCTCCATACTGTACTGGGAAGACCTCCTTAGACAGGAAAGAAATATATAAAAATCATGTATGAATTATGAAGAAGATGAACTCCTAAGGTAGATGCAAATAATAATTACGTTAACCATTTAAAAAAGTAAAACTCACCTTGAAAAAATTCTCTTTTTTAGATTGGTCTTCAAGCAATGTTTGAACCAGCTCCACAAATGCTGACTTTGAAGTCTCCACCTCTCCATCTGGGTCCTGTCATAAAGCCCAGGTAAAGTTTATTTACATGCATTCATTATCAGTTTTACATTTAAATGTCTCTCCTACTTATTAACAGCTTATAAATGTCTGCATCTGATAGTAAAAATAACTATTTCAGGGTAAGTAGCAAAACCTAAAGACTATTGTCTGTCCTCTGGCAGAAAGATCTGTTTGACATCTAAAGCTACTGAGACATTAGGCTCGTTCGAGATGAACTGCGCCTCGCCTGTAAAGTGGACGAGAGCAGGCGGCAGCAGCCGGGGACGGTGACAAAAGTCCGCTGTCAAGTCGGACAGTTTACAGCCATTTCAAGCAGCCTTCAGTCTGAACAGGAAGTGACAGAAACACTGTGGTCCAATTCCGATTTAATAAAATGTTATCAGACCCATATATCAGCTTGTACACAAGTCTCCAGTTGTTTTTATTATGACAGAGTAGCTGTCAAAAATGCTATGTGCGATCTGTTGCTGATTTTAATTAACAAAACACTGTAGATGATCCGTAATCTGAACAGATTTAGCCTCTCTGACTTCTAAACGTTAACTATCAGTCACACAACGTGGTTTGTACAGAATAAGCCTTTAAATCAGACAAATAGCAGTTAAATTCCCTCCAATTCAAACTCAATAAAAAGTTTACATAAATCGTCATCATGTTGAGTCGATTCTGAACCAATCAGCTGAGAGGCCGGCGTTTCCCAGCATGCCCTGGGTCCGCCTCGGTCTTGCAGTCGGTGAAAAGCAACTGCGCTGCCTGCGTCTCAGAACTGCGGCCGCCTTGATCTCGTGAGGTTATCGTTGCCCATGTGTGCATGACGTCAGAGAAAGTCGGGATCAAGTCGGACACAAATCTAACCGGCATGCATTGGGCGGCGATCGCTGTTGATCGATTCTGCGCATCTCAAACGAGCTTATTGTGTCATGTAAAATATCCTGTCATCAGCATTACCCACCTCTTCATGCATGAGGTTTGTTGTCGTCTGTTGGAAAGTGTTAAGATGATCCTGGATAGCTTTACAGTCAACCTCATCCATCGTCTTTAATAATTCAAGGATGAGCTGAAAAACACAAAATCAAAACATCATGCTTAACTTTCAAAATAATACTTTGACAACTAGACAATGGATGCATTTTTCTTGTTAAAAATTTGCTTTTCTTAGGCCTTCTTAGACCCATAGAAATGAAATTGATTTAATTTCTTGACTCCACTTTGACTGCTTAATAATAAAAGATAAAAGAACAGTAAAAGATGCCCACAATAGTCTCAACAATACCTCCATTCACTAACCCGAGCTCTCAGTCCCAGGATCAGCTGAGTCTTCTGTTTGTAGTTCAGAAGCTCTGGGACCATCTCTGTCACCAACATGATGAATTCGGCCAGTTTGTCATACTGGTCTACATTCCGCTCCTGGGCCACCTGCCACATACAGGCTGACATCAACCTCAGTGGAGGAACCAGGAGGCGCACGGATGACAGAGGGAGATGAGGATCTAACAGTAGATGTATGCAGAGAAACAGATAAACATCAGTTATTAACCAGTCTCAAATCCTGAACTATATGCACAATAATCAGATTAGAAAATACCTAATCATAATTAGCCCAGATTACATTTGAAAAAATGTGCAATTAGCACATAACATATGGTAATTTTAAAATTATGAAACTTCCCATGAATTCTGCCAGCATGTTTTTGTAAGTCAAATTTGATTTGAACTCTAAATGCCAAATATGTTCCACTGTTTATCAATATAAATTACTCCTCAGGTTGCCAGTTTAGTTAATGGTGACTTAACTATTATTTGTGTTGTTTAATGATGCTTTATGGATAATGGAGTTTTTCTTCATTTCATATATATCGAAAATGGAAGATGATTATTTTCAGGAAGTGCTCTTCTTGCTTACAAAGTCCTCCATGTGGCCTTTGATTAACAAGATAACAAAAAATGACACAAAAGAAAAAGCATCCTGCATGTTGTAGAAGACACAGTACACCTGTAGTTTGTGCCAGTGCTGTTTTTGTAAGGGTAATTTGATTTGACCAACTATAAATGATGAATATGATAAATGCATTTTATTTGCATTGAAAATGTCATGAGATGTTTAAAGAGGAAAAAAAGAACAGCTGAGCTTAAATGATTGTGACTGCATCCATTTTTAGTTGAAATGGGTTTTTTTGTTAGTAACGTTTTCAGATTAAATAAGGACAGGTCATTGTGTTGTAATCAAATTAGTTTTACTGTTATTTTCTCACCTAATCGATTAATTATTAAGTCACAACATGGAACGATGACGGGTTTTTTTTAACTTGATAAATTACTTACATTATTAAATTATAATCGAAACTGCATATTTTTTTTTTTATTTGAGTGGACATACTTTCCGCGTTCCACGGACAGCTGCGTACTTGTGCGGGTTTCGAGCACGCGGTGTCAGCCATACTACAGTTAAGGGTCCGTGACCGCGTCGCCTTCGTGGGACGATGCTGCTTGATGTAGCCAGAGAGCCAATCTAACATGGAGATAATGTAGGGACTCCGGCCGGTTTTGCCGCTCCCGTCTTTCAGCTTTTTCTTGGCCTTTACATATCGGTCTCGCAGACTTTGCCACTTTTGACGGCAGGTTGTTTCATTTTTCCCAAGCGTTTGAGCGATTTGTCGCCAGGAGTTTAACGTCATTTGTCTGTCGTTGTAGTCCTTAACAGACCTATCATATAAATGTGGGTAACGGCGGACCTCTTCGCACAATCTCTCTTCAAAACAAGCATCCATGTTGTGTTTGGTGTAGTCTTCTTCTTCGTCTTCTATTTGGCAAACCAACTGGAGCTGCATACGCCACCAACTGGACTGAAGTGGAGTATGTTGGTGTAGGTGAGAGAGCTAACGTTAGCACTTAGCCGGAGCTCAGAGACTATGCTCAGAGATAGTCGATTAGCTCGAAGAGTCCACAGACAACTGAACGGAGCTTCAACACTGATGCTTTATTCTACAACATGGACCATACAATGCCAGGTCCCCACGGCGCTATATTTACCTATTATACATGAGCAGTAGAACATAGAGGATAACCTGCACTAACTAAAATCTGCAATGGAAAACGGACGCACAGTGTGCCGAGGCGAGTAGAGTCGAGGCGAGTCGAGCAGGTACCATGTAATGGAAAAACGCCATAACTAACTAACTAATTTTACAGTCGATAGTCCGAGGAGAGAACATTGCTGCAGCGCGTGTCTTAACACTAGTGCATCACAATAATAATAAAGGTAGGCACCACCTTGTGGCACTTCTAAGCATTGCAGTTATAACTGTCACTTGTCTTAGTATCTGCAGACTAATCAAAAGTTAACATCTCGTTTTGCCTTTTGCTGACTTGAAGAGAATGGAAAGCACAGATCCTGGCAAGAAGTTGCTTACATTTTTGTCAAAAATAACAACACACACACACACACACACACACACACACACACACACACGGGAAATTGTACATTTATTTACAGTACACTTTGAAAAGGCCCCTTTTGAATAATGCCGCGTTCTATTTACCTCGCAACTCGGTTTTTACGAGGTCAAAGTCGTAAACACGCCCCCTGACCTCGGATTTACGAGCTCAGAACTCGGACAACCTCGCAGTATCCCGAGTTCAAAATTCAAAATCCGAGTATCCCGAGGCTGCTATCTGTATCAACAGTTATGAAAGCTGCAGTAACATAAAGTTATAAGCACTTCTGTCTTATTTGTGTCTCACTAAATCAGTCGTTCACACAGGCATGTCCAACTTCTATCTGATGTTACGTTGTTTGCATGCACAAAAAACGGCGTAATGCGTTGTTATCAACTGGTTGCTAACAATAGCTAACCGGGCTAGAGCTAATGAAAACAATGAAAATTAGAGGTCGACCGATTCATCGGTTTTGCCGATTAATCGGCACCGATAGTTGATTGGTGGAACTATCGTCATCGGCAAAAATCCATACCGATGGTTGCGTCCGTTGCTGTAGCGGCGCGCGCTGTCATTCATTACACAGTACGCGAGAGCTGAGAATGGTCTGCTGGCATCATGCATTACAATAGCGGCCTCTAGAGGCGAAATAAAAACTATCACTGATGCCTGGTGTTTATTTTCGACATGTGTTACTGCGCGCTGCACGGAGAGCACATGCTGTGCGGAGAAGGCTGACATCAGATGCTCGTTTAAAGCATCGACAGCAAAAAGGTATGTATACAGTACATATTAATTTGTTGAATAGATGCTGCATTAGTAGAAAAAGAACAGCACAACAGTATATTTGTTTGCTTTCGAGGCTGAGATGACGCTAAACATTAGTAGTAGGCTAACTTACCTCAAGCGGTTAAAACACTGACAAAAATAAACGCAAGTCCGACCCAAATGTCAGAATCAGAACCCTAAAGGATCGTCCACGATCCCAAACGGCACCTCTGATTCATATTTAGATCATTTAATAACAGTTAAACGTAGAGACTTACTGATTGCTGCAGCTAAAAGCTAACGAGTTAGCCGTCACGGGGGTGTCTTTGGTGTCTTTCTAGCCTTTACAGGTGATTTTCTATCCAGCCTGGAACTTGTGCCTTTTTTCGGGGTTGTTGAGCATTAAATCCAAACTGTTACATCCAAGATTTATCCACTTGATGTCCATAATTCATCACGTTTTCGGTCATTTCTGCCGCTAACTCCGTGCTACCCATAGACAGTAGGTGCTACCGACAAGGGGATCTCCCATGATGCCTTGTTTATGTTTTCAACCAATGGGAAGACAGGTCCGTCACACATTACGCCTTATATGGGCATCCAAGCGAGAATATATATATATATATAGTATAAAGTGGGAAAGATAGATCCCTCCAGGTCAGAGATCATCTGTTACCGTTCTACAGAGAAGAATGGCGTCACTGTTTTGAGATTGTTTGTCCTTTATATGAATTATAATGCTCATTATGTTTATTTTTGCACTGGATGACTCCAAATATGTAGAACTGTTTTAGACAACACACATGCTTGTGTAGCATTGCTGTGGGTGTAATATCAATAAATATGACATTATTATTTTGATTATTGGCAAAAGCGTCTGGACTTTTTTTGAAACAATGTATGTATTTTGTCAACTGTATAAGTTATAAATACTATCGGTCGATTAATCGGTTATCGGCAAATACGGCCCAACCTAGCTATCGGTAAAATCCACTATCGGTCGACCTCTAATGAAAATCCGACTTTTAAATAGAACGCATTCAACTCGGGTATGACGTCATTCCCAGTTGCGGCTTCCGAGTTCCGAGGTAAATAGAACGCGGCATAACCAGTACATGTACTTTTGATAGTTTAAGTATGTTTGGCTGAACACAGGATAAGATTTGTCTTTAACAGCAAGGACCTTCAACTGCAGAGAAGTTTCAAGGCTCCTTGTCATATAAGCAAGTCTCGTAAATTCTGCTTAAGAAATTAAATGCAATTCTTTCCATTTTAAGTGGAGAGAATGGTCCCTCAGTTCTATGACAAAAGTCTGCAGACAGGGCCGAGTAGAAATACTTTGATGGACCTCCCTAATGGAAAGTTGGTTCTCCACAGAGTCCCAGTTGATCCTGCAGATGTGTTTATCAGACTTTGGTTCACTCTGTTACTACTGACCACCTACCCCGGATACTCTCGGTGCATTAGTGGGAGGGGTGAATAGCCAATTATGTACACATTATACCACACGTGTAATATTTTGTCCATATTTACATATATTAAAATTAGGGCTGTCAGTGTTAACGCGTTAATCGCGATGCAATTAAGGGTCGACGAGATGCGATTAATTTTTTTTAATCGCATGCCGGCATTTATTAATTTATTTTACACTTCACTCGGCTTTGCGTCGTGCCTAACAGGCTACTATTTTGACCCTTTGCAGCACTGTTACTTATCATCAAGCTGCCACTTCCTCGTAACACATCCTGCTGCTGCAGGCTGCAGGCATGATGGAGAAAGACGGCAGCAATGAAATCCTGAATGGCGCTTTTTATTTTCCAAAACTTCCGGATGGCTCGTAGACAAATCGAAAGCCATATGCACATTGTGTAAAGCCGAATTAAAATATCACCGAAGCACGTCAAGCTTGAGCTACCACCTACGGAGCTAAGCATAGTAGTACAGTTAACGTGATGCTAGACCACCGGCCCTCGGGGGGCAGGGGAGAGATGAATGTTCGGAAATAAGAGGTTGCTGTGGCCCGCCGTACAGGTTAGTTTGACCAGTGGGCAGCAGCGGTGGCCGGAGCGGGCAGCAGCTGCGGCGGCCGGAGCGAGCAGCTGCAGCAGCCGTAGCGGGCAGCGGCCGGAGCGGGCGATCACGGGGGGACATCCTCAGCGGTGAAACGCGAATGGGCTGTGTTAACACGGACTTGTGCAGAAATGAGCTGCTCATTAACCGGTGATCACTGGACGTCAGTGATTAATCAACATTATTTAGGAGTTACTAAACACTATATTGACTCTAGTATGGATAGGGATTTTTAGTTTTTTAGTTAGGTACTTGGAGGAATAGTGCAATAATGACAGATTCACACATTTTTCTTTTGTTTACAGTAAATAAATAATTACAAATCTTAAAATCAAGTTCATAAAGTACTTTCTTTGCATTCACTGGATTCCCAATCAAGATACACTGGTAAAAATTGCTTTCGATTGTTAATATGTACTTAAAACCTGTTCTGAAATGCAAAATAATAGAATTTTAATCATGTGATAAAATATGCGATTAATCGCGATTAACTATAGAACTTCAGCGATTAATCGCAATTTTTAAAAAAAAATTAATCGTTTGACAGCCCTAATTAAAATACATACATGTTGATTTACTGACATGAAAATGCATCAAAACAGCACATCCTGGCGTAAAATAAACCAGGCTTTTCTTTATGACTACAGATAACTCTAAAAATCACGACAGCATGTTAGATGTTTTTATGGACTTTGAGGTGTATCCTCATGTTGGATTTTTGAGAAAAAGTCTTGTGACATGTTAAACACTGGTAAGGTTTATATCCCGTGTGTGTCCTCATGTGTCTCTTCAGTCCTGATTGACAGCGGAACGATTTGTCACATTGTGAGCAAGAATACGGCCTCTCTCCTGTGTGAGTTCGCCGATGTTGTGTCAAATGAATAGCTGTGGTAAAACCTTTTCCACAGATGTCACATTGACTAGGCCGCTCCCCTGTGTGCATGCGTGTGTGGACCAGCAAGGCCCCAGAGCTACAAAAGGACATACCACATGTGCTGCACAGGTACGGCTTCTCTTTCTTATGCATCCTAAGGTGAACAGCCAGCGGATATGACTGTGTGAATCTCTTGCCACAAAAAGTACAGGCATACGGCCGCTCACCGGTGTGAATGCGCACATGGGCCTTCAAAACTGGCTTTGTCAAGAACCTCTTTTCGCAATACGAGCAGGCAAATGGCCTCTCTCCGCTGTGACGACGCAGATGAACTTTAAGTAAAGATTGAGAACTAAATCTCTTCTCGCAAAGGCTGCAAGCAAAGGACCGGACTGGCCATTTAGAGTGAGTAAGTAAATGGTCTTTCAGGTGATGGCGCCATTTGTATGTCTTGTTACATTGAGTGCACTTATGTCGTGCAGAAGTGTGAACAAGGGGATGTTGTTTCAAGGTGGAAGGAGATGCAAGAGTCTTGCCACACTCCAGTGTGTTTACATCATTGGCTCTTACGGAGTCCTCACTGAATGAAAGAGAGACACTGGCTCTGCCTCCTGTCAAGGACTGGATCCTGCTCTCTTCTGATGACTTCTTGTTTCTCCTCAGATCCAGACATTCCTTCACTTTATCCACTTCAACAGCTGTTTCTGCCAACAGGAAACAAGAGAATTAGTGATATATTCACTCAACAGAATCTACATGCAGAGGAGCAAAATAACCAAGCTCATCTTTAAACTTACAGGGGATCTTCACAATCTTTAGCTGAGTTATGTTGCTCTTGTCATAATGATTCAATAAAACACACCAGTATAATCAAGAATATTTTTTTAAATATCGGCTACGATGAAAGAGATGCTCACCTCCATCACCTGGCTCTGCAGCCTCTTCTGAATGTGGAGAGGAAGTGAGCGGTGACAGCCCGTACTCAGGCAGCCCACAGTTTGGTTCAATGGAACTGTTGTCAGTCTCTTCATCATCCTCACAAATATCTTCTGCTCTCCAGCTGTTTTCTTGCTTCACTGTTGTCTGTTCTGACTTCTCTCGATTTCTTCCCTGTGATTTCCCAGTGCCTTGTTTGCCCTCTCCCTGATCCATTATTTGATCCTGATCTTCAGATGCCGCTGAAGTCTGTTTAGAGGCGAGCGTGGAGAGGATGGTGTCTGACATGAAGGTGAATTCACCTGAGAAACAGAAAACATTCATGTTAAAGGCACCAGAGTGGTGCTATTTGTCAGGCAGGAATGCAGCACTAACAGAACCAGAGGAAATGGAGACGACTGTAACTTAAATACAAAACACTGGAAATTCTATAAAGTACCAAGACATAGATTAACAAAAAAAAAACCTAAATATTTTCTTTTCCTCCGTAGCATAGATGCACTGCTACCACATTTTCACTCACTTATTATTGAATGGATTTTATATCAATGAATGTCTGGCGTTACATTCAAGCCATTGCCAAATGAGTTGATACAAAGCCAATTAAGCCTCAGTTTACAAAATTGATTAAGTAATCAGCTCCACAAAATTCTGTCTGTATTTCTCAGAATGGCTATGTTTACAAAATGGTGAAGTCCGGCGACATTCGCATGCAGCAGCTCGGGTCACCGCTGAGAAAGGGTAACAGCAGCGTTCAGCTTTGGAGACTAACAGGCCATACAATTTACAAGATTATCACCTCTCCTGAAAAGTCCATGTTTTTTTAAATCCTACGTGTCCTTGATTTGATGGGATAAACGCTACTAACAACTGTGTGGACAAGGCGCGATCACCGAAGGCTTGCATCATGTGAATGCAACGACAGTGTTGTTGTCATTACTTAGAATTCCTCGTGCGGGCAACTATAGCGTTCACAGAAAATTGGTTATACAGATAACCAATTAAACTCACTGTCATGTCATATTCTTAGTTAATTGCAATATATTAATAGTTGGGTATAAAATGGTGAGAGGGGATGGGGAATCCCCTTCTAATGTAACAGTGAAAAAGGGGGTTTTCAGTACACCATGACTGTAATTCAGAGGAATAGAATACTAAGAGTTAACAGTCGTACTTTTAGTCAACTTTTGCCGCTCCTGTTGGTGCTGCAAAATCCTCTTCAGATCCTCAGGGTCAGAGAGAAACTGCTCAAACTCCTCGTCAAGGGAAGAAATGTCAAACATGGAGCACACCTGGAAAAGAAGAAGTGGATTTTAAACACAAACTGCTGCTCCTTCTTCCAAGATCATCCTTTGCTATGTGGATTGACATTTATAATCTGTTATATATGATTGTGTAAGAATTCTAAAGTGATGCTAAGAAAAAAGCCATTTTGGCCTCTGCACTTCTGTGATTATTAAACATTTTTACAAGCCATTACTGCATTACGACACTAAACCTCATTTGATCCGGATATTCTGACTTTTCAGTTTGATACAAACCAAAATTACAGGTGTGAAAACACCATCCACTACCACCCTCCAGACCAAACAGCCATACCTAGTTCCGACAAAGAGAAATGGTATCGGTCTGGATCAAACAACCATGGTCCGGTTCGTTTCTAGTGTAAAAGCACTTTTTTTTTGGATGGTTCGAACTTATAGATCAGTTTCATGAAGTTCTAACAATACAGTAAACAGTAGTACATTACAGTAAAGAATGATGATGAAATATTACATCCACAGATAATGTAGTCGAATTGGTTCATGCTCCACACTAATTGGTGACAATGAATCTCGTTATCTTGAAACTTTCATGATCTAAACATGGAATATTGTTTGTCTATTTCCATACAGCTATGCATTAAGAGTAATGCAACAGTTACTTATCATTTTGAGTAGTTGTATCGATTGATAGTTAGATCATTGTAATGGAATGAATAGATAATCATCTGAAATGTAATGTGTGAATTGCATTTTGAAATAGTAGTACTTTGATGTTAAGTTGTCATATTGAACAGATGGTCTTTGTTAAATGAACAAATGATCTTTGGTTTATGTGTATTGTATCCAAGCAATTGAAAAAAGTGTTACCTGCAATTTCCACTGGATGCGGAACGTCTGCGGAACGTCGACGGAGTCATTAGGTTTCCATTAAAGTCAATGTGTGTCTTTCCACTGATTGCGGAACGTCTGCGTCCCTACTCCTACTTCTATTTTTGACGGACGACGGAGAGCTCCGCAGCAATTCAGCACAATTCAGATTGTGCGGGACAGGAAGTCGAGCACAGAAACAAAATAAAACATCCGATTACTTTTCAAAATAAAATACACCGTGCTCACGGCGGGTCATATTTTCCTGCACTACACCTTGAAAACACAGCACAGAGTTGTTTCCCCTCTACTCCTCTGGATGGAAACAAATGGTTGTTGGTTTTGTGGTTCTGTTTATAGAAACTACATCCTGTTATATCGCGCGAACATACGTGAACTCACGAGATCTCGTGGTCGGCTGGCCGCAGCCGTTATGCAAAAAATCCGGACCTGGTGGGTATTGATGGACGGCGGAGCACGTAGCCGTTCCGCAGCGGAGCCGGTCCGCAGACGTTCTGCATCCTGTGGAAATCCACGGTTAGAGTTTTGAAAAATGTGCATTTTGATCATTGGTTGTGAGTTTTGTGTCTAGAGTTTTGAAAAATGACGTCAAGGTTCTGAAATTAGTGCCAAAGTGTAAAAAAACTGTAACAAAAACATGAACCTTGGTTCAGGCTTTCAAGTGTGAAAAGCCCCTTAGACATAAATCACCAGCCAGCATTTAGGGAACCAGTGGATGGAAGGTCAGTTTATCTTCACCCTGCTGCCTACCTGTGAAAAACGTGGAACTGGGAGGAACTCTTCCAGTCGCTGGAAGAACTCCCACACCTGAATCTGCAGCGCTGTATCAAAACAAGCTCCATACTGTACTGAGAAGACCTCCTTAGACAGGAAAAAAATATATAAAAATCATGTATGAATTATGAAGAAGATGAACTCCTAAGGTAGATGCAAATAATAATTACGTTAACCATTTAAAAAAGTAAAACTCACCTTGAAAAAATTCTCTTTTTTAGATTGGTCTTCAAGCAATGTTTGAACCAGCTTCACAAATGCTGACTTTGAAGTCTCCACCTCTCCATCTGGGTCCTGTCATAAAGCCCAGGTAAAGTTTATTTACATGCATTCATTATCAGTTTTACATTTAAATGTCTCTCCTACTAATTAACAGCTTATAAATGTCTGCATCTGATAAAAATAACTATTTCAGGCTAAGTAGCAAAACCTAAAGACTATTGTCTGTCCTCTGGCAGAAAGATCTGTTTGACATCTGAAGTTACTGAGACATTATGTCTTCATGTAAAATATCCTGTCATCAGCATTACCCACCTCTTCATGCATGAGGTTTGTTGTCGTCTGTTGGAAAGTGTTAAGATGATCCTGGATAGCTTTACAGTCAACCTCATCCATCGTCTTTAATAATTCAAGGATGAGCTGAAAAACACAAAATCAAAACATCATGCTTAACTTTCAAAATAATACTTTGACAACTAGACAATGGATGCATTTTTCTTGTTAAAAATTTGCTTTTCTTAGGCCTTCTTAGACCCATAGAAATGAAATTGATTTAATTTCTTGACTCCACTTTGACTGCTTAATAATAAAAGATGAAAGAACAGTAAAAGATGCCCACAATAGTCTCAATAATACCTCCATTCACTAACCCGAGCTCTCAGTCCCAGGATCAGCTGAGTCTTCTGTTTGTAGTTCAGAAGCTCTGGGACCATCTCTGTCACCAACATGATGAATTCGGACAGTTTGTCATACTGGTCTACATTCCGCTCCTGGGCCACCTGCCACATACAGGCTGACATCAACCTCAGTGGAGGAACCAGGAGGCGCACGGATGACAGAGGGAGATGAGGATCTAACAGTAGATGTATGCAGAGAAACAGATAAACATCAGTTATTAACCAGTCTCAAATCCTGAACTATATGCACAATAATATCAGTTGTATTACATCTTCCGACACATTGAACCACACCCTGCTCTAGAATAGGGACATTCATTTCAGTAACTACAGTAAATAGGATATATGTTGTAGGCAGGGTTGGGTATCATCACAATTACATAATCAGATTAGAAAATACGTAATCATAATTAGCCCAGATTACATTTGAAAAAATGTGCAATTAGATTTTAGTCAAATAGTTAATGTTTACTTAACTACATATGGCAATTTTAAAATTACGAAACTTCCCATGAATTCTGCCAGCATGTTTTTGTAAGTCAAATTTGATTTGAATTCTAAATGCCAAATATGTTCCACTGTTTATCAATATAAATTACTCCTCAGGTTGCCAGTTTAGTTAATGGTGACTTAACTATTATTTGTGTTGTTTAATAATGCTTTATGGATAATGGAGTTTTTCTTCATTTCATATATATCGAAAATGGAAGATGATTATTTTCAGGAAGTGCTCTTCTTGCTTACAAAGTCCTCCATGTGGCCTTTGATTAACAAGATGACAACAAAAAATGACACAAAAGAAAAAGCATCCTGCATGTTGTAGAAGACACAGTACACCTGTAGTTTGTGCCAGTGCTGTTTTTGTAAGGGTAATTTGATTTGACCAACTATAAATGATGAATATGATAAATGCATTTTATTTGCATTGAAAATGTCATGAGATGTTTAAAGAGGAAAAAAGAACAGCTGAGCTTAAATGATTGTGACTGCATCCAACTTAGTTTTACTGTTATTTTCTCACCTAAACGATTAATTATTTAGTCACAACATATCATCAGAACCCAAGCCGGTTTAATTTACAATTATATAAGACTGAGAGAAGCACAAAACACATCTGAGGAGCTGGAACCAGAACGGTTTTTTCCAATTGACTTAAACTATTAAATTATAATCGAAACAGTTGCATATTCTTTTTTTTTATTTGAGTGGACATACTTTCCGCGTTCCACGGACAGCTGCGTACTTGTGCGGGTTTCGAGCACGCGGTGTCAGCCATACTACAGTTAAGGGTCCGTGACCGCGTCGCCTTCGTGGGACGATGCTTGATGTAGCCAGAGAGCCAATCTAACATGGAGATAATGTAGGGACTCCGGCCGGTTTTGCCGCTCCCGCCTTTCAGCTTTTTCTTGGCCCTTACATATCTGTCTCGCACACTTTTCCACTTTTGACGGCAGGCTGTTTCATTTTTCCCAAGCGTTTGAGCGATTTGTCGCCAGGAATTTAACGTAATTTGGCTGTCGTTGCACTCCTGAACAGACCTATCATATAAATGTGGGTAACGGCGGACCTCTTCGCACAATCTCTCTTCAAAACAAGCATCCATGTTGTTTTTGGTGTGGTCTTCTTCTTCGTCTTCTTCTTGGCAAACCAACTGGAGCTGCATACGCCACCAACTGGACTGAAGTGGAGCATGTTGGTGTAGGTGAGAGAGCTAACGTTAGCACTTAGCCGGAGCTCAGAGATAGTCGATTAGCTCAGAGTCCACAGACAACTGAACGGAGCATCAACACTGATGCTTTATTCTACAACATGGACCATACAATGCCAGGTCCCCACGGCGCTATATTTACCTATCATACATGAGCAGTAGAACATAGAGGATAAGGCAAGGCAATTTTATTTATATAGCACATTTCAGCAACAGTGCAATTCAAATTGCTTTACATAAATAAAACATTAAAAAGCAGTTAGAAATGAATACAACATTTAAAACAGAATACAGGAATATTATTCACAGTGCAGTACAATGAATTCAAAAAAGGCAACATCAAGAAGAAAGGTCTTCAGCCTTGATTTAAAAGAGCTGAGAGTTGTTGCGGACCTACAGTTATCTGGAAGTTTGTTCCAGATATGTGGAGCATAAAAACTGAACGCTGCTTCCCCCTTTTTGGTTCTGATTCTGGGGACAGAAAGCAGACCTGTTCCAGATGATCTGAGAGGTCTGGGTGGTTCATAATTTACAAGCAGATCCGAAATGTATTTTGGGCCTAAACCGTTTAGTGATTTATAAACCAGCAGAAGTATTTTGAAATCTATTCTTTGAGGCACAGGACGCCAGTGTAAAGACATAAGAACTGGAGTGATGTGAGTCACCTTCTTGGTCTTAGTGAGGACTCGAGCAGCGGCGTTTTGAATCAGCTGCAACTGTCTGATTGATCTTTTAGGGAGACCTGTAAAGACACCGTTACAGTAGTCAAGTCTACTGAAGATAAGAGCATGACAAGTTTTTCCAAATCCTGTTGACACATAAGCCCTTTAACCCTTGATATATTTTTAAGGTGATAATAGGCCGACGTTATTGTCTTAACGTGGCTGTTAAAATTCAGGTCAGAGTCCATAATTACACCAAGATTTCTGGCTTTGTCTGTTTTTAACATTTTCGTTTGAAGCTGAGCGCTGACTTTTAATCGTTCCTCTTTTGCTCCAAAAATAATCACCTCAGTTTTTTTCTTCATTTAATTTAAGAAAGTTCTGGCACATCCAGTCGTTAGTTTGTTCAATGCACCTAGCCAGTTTTTGTATTGGACTGTAGTCCCCAGGCGACAAGATTATGTAAATTTGTGTGTCGTCCGCATAACTATGATAACTTATGTTGTTGTTTTTCATAATCTGAGCCAGTGGAAGCATGTAGATATTAAATAGAAGAGGCCCCAGGACATAGCCTTGGGGAACTCCACACGTCATATTTGTGTGCTCAGATGCATAATTACCTATAGACACATAGTAGTTCCTATTCTTTAAATAGGATTCAAACCACTTTAGTACTGAGCCAGAAAGGCCAACCCAATCGGTCTAGTAATATGTCGTGGTCGACCGTGTCAAATGTTGCACTGAGATCAAGTAATACTAAGACTGTTTGCCACTATCTGTGTTTAAGTGGATGTCATTAAAGACTTTAACAAGAGCCGTCTCAGTGCTATGATGTGGTCAAAAACCCGACTGGAAGGCATCAAAAATATTGTTTAGGGACAAAAAAAAGGTTATCGGCCTATAGTTGTCCATTAGTGACGTATCTAGATTTTTTTTTTTTTTTTTAAGATACATTTTTTAATTGGTTTTTATATTTTTAAACATACAGAACACACAAACACAATTGAACAAGAACAACAACCCTCTCCTATCTCCCACCCCCAACCTTGCCTAGTCACTCTCCTCTGATTCTTGTGATTCTGAGGTCATTAGGACTGATACTTGTGCTGCTGCATTTTTCCGTAGGTCTATGGTTGATGACTTGGCTTTGTTAATCCTTGCTGTGGAGAGCTCAAGCGTAACTATGTCTAGAAAATACGCCAACCACTGTTTCATACAAAGCAAGTGGGGGGGGAGCCAGCGCTGAGCTATCATTTTCTTGGTCGCGGTTGATCCGGCTAGCCAAACTTTCCTCTGTCTCCCAAGCAGATGTAATTTAGAGTCATCATTAAGTAACAAAACAATCGGGTCAGTAGGAATTCGACATCCTATCACATCAGATATTATTTGTTTGATGTTGTTGTTGTTCAGGTTGACAGAACGTGCAATAGGGAGTTGGAATGACTTTAGAGACGTATCTTTTCTGAGGAGTCCAATATGTCCTATGGCATGTGTTGAAGTGGATCTGCTGGTGATTTGGGTTCTTGGAACAGTGGGAAATGTCCCAAACGTTCTCCCAATTAATTACGTTCGATTGTTCATTTTTAAGAATGGCTTAATGACTGCAGTTTTCAGGGCCTGTGGGAAGATACCTGAGCAAAGAGACGTGTTTACAATCTGTAAAACAATTTGAAACATTTTTGAAAAAGCCGGTTGGTAAAATATCAAGGCAACAGGAGGAGGTTTTCAGATGTTGTATAATGTCCCCCAGGTTATTTTGGTTAATAGTTTGAAATTGTGTCATATTGTAATTTGTTTTGCCTGAACACTGTGACAACACATACCCTGTACCTGATATGGAGGCACTGCCATTTGTCTAATTTTGGATGTCGAAGTCATTGCAGGCCTTGGTGGATAAAAGTTCAGATGCTACTGGTACGGGAGGGTTTGTTAACCTATCGACAGTAGCAAACAAAGCACGTGAATTATTGTTTTTAGCAATAATGTCAGAGAAGAAGGACCACCTTGCATTCCTTAGTTTCAAATTATAAATGCGAAGTCTCTCTTTATAGGCATCATAATGGACCTGGAGATTAGTTTTTCGCCACCTGCGTTCGGCTTTTCAACACTCTTTTTTCGGATCTTACAAGTGTGACATTCCTCCATGGAGATCTTTTCTTACTAGAGACAGCTTTGACCCTAGTGGGAGCAATGGCATCAATAACGTTTGTAATTTTACAATTGAAATTATCTACAAGCTCAGTGACTGAGGCCCTAGAAACGGCGGGTGTGGAGGAAAAAAGCTGAATGAATGATTCACTGGTGTTTTCTTATTATCTTTGTTTGAACACTTTTGTGCACAGAGTTAAAGAAAACACAGGAATGATCAGATGGAGCAACATCTGTCACCACAACCTTGGAAATGTTCAGATCTTTAGAGATAATCAAGTCCAGAATGTGTCCCTTATTGTGTGGGCTCCGTCACATGCTGAGTCAGTCCATAGTTCTCAAAAACACAACACAGTTTCTTGGTCCCTCTATCCTGAGGGTTGTCAACATGAGTGTTGAAATCATCAGCAATAATTACACAGTCAAAGTCAATACATTGGGACGATTTCTCACCCGCATTCCGCAGAACACACACACACACACACACACACACACACACACACACACACACACACACACACACACACACACACACACACACACACACAAAAAAAAAGGAAAATTGTAAAACTAGCAAGACGGCTCCTGACAGGTGCTGTAAACATATTTTCAAAGAAATTACAATTTTCCTCTAGAAACAAATGATCTTGATTTTATGTCAAATAGAAACATTTATTTACAGTATATTTGGAAAAGACCCCTTTTGAATAACCAGTACATGTACTTTTGATAGTATAAGTATGTTTGGCTGAACACAGGATAAGAAGTGTCTTTAACAGCAAGGACCTTCAACTGCAGAGAAGTTTCAAGGCTCCTTGTCATATAAGCAAGTCTCGTAAATTCTGCTTAAGAAATTAAATGCAATTCTTGCCATTTTAAGTGGAGAGAATGGTCCCTCAGTTCTATGACAAAAGTCTGCAGACAGGGCCGAGTAGAAATACTTTGATGGACCTCCCTAATGGAAAGTTGGTTCTCCACAGAGTCCCAGTTGATCCTGCAGATGTGTGTTTATCAGACTTTGGTTCACTCTGTTACTACTGACCACCTACCCCGGATACTCTCGGTGCATTAGTGGGAGGGGTGAATAGCCAATTATGTACACATTATACCACACGTGTAATATTTTGTCCATATTTACATATATTAAAATACATACATGTTGGTGATTTACTGACATGAAAATGCATCAAAACAGCACATCCTGGCGTAAAATAAACCAGGCTTTTCTTTATGACTACAGATAAACTCTAAAAATCACGACAGCATGTTAGATGTTTTTATGGACTTTGAGGTGTACCCTCATGTTGGATTTTTGAGAAAAAGTCTTGTGACATGTTAAACACTGGTAAGGTTTATATCCCGTGTGTGTCCTCATGTGTCTCCTCAGTCCTGATTGACAGCGGAACGATTTGTCACATTGTGAGCAAGAATACGGCTTCTCTCCTGTGTGAGTTCGCCGATGTTGTGTCAAATGAATAGCTGTGGTAAAACCTTTTCCACAGATGTCACATTGACTAGGCCGCTCCCCTGTGTGCATGCGTGTGTGGACCAGCAAGGCCCCAGAGCTACGAAAAGACATACCGCATGTGCTGCACAGGTATGGCTTCTCTTTCTTATGAATCCTGATGTGCACTGTGAGCATATATGGCTGGTTGAATCTCTTTTCACAAAAAGTACAGGCATACGGCCGCTCACCGGTGTGAATGCGCACATGGGCCTTCAAAACGGACCACGTCAAGAACCTCTTGTCGCAGTACGAGCAGCCAAATGGCCTCTCTCCACTGTGACGACGCAGATGAATTTTAAGTAAAGTTTGAGAACTAAATCTCTTTTCACAAAAAGTACAGGCATATGGCCGCTCACCGGTGTGAATGCGCACATGGTACTTCAAAACTGACTTTGTCAAGAACCTCTTGTCGCAGTACAAGCAGGCAAATGGCCTCTCTCCGCTGTGACGACGCAGATGAGCTTTAAGTGAAGATTGAGAACTAAATCTCTTCTCGCAAAGGCTGCAAGCAAAGGACCGGACTGTCGATTTAGAGTGAGTAAGTAAATGGTCTTTCAGGTGATAGCGCTTTTTGTATGTCTTGTTACACTGAGTGCACTTGAATGGTCGTGCAGAAGTGTGAACAAGGGGATGTTGTTTCAAGGTGGAAGGAGATGCAAGAGTCTTGCCACACTCCAGTGTGTTTACATCATTGGCTCTTACGGAGTCCTCACTGAATGAAAGAGAGACACTGGCTCTGCCTCCTGTCAAGGACTGGATCCTGCTCTCTTCTGATGACTTCTTGTTTCTCCTCAGATCTAGACGTTCCTTCACTTTATCCACTTCAACAGCTGTTTCTGCCAACAGGAAACAAGAGAATTAGTAATATATTCACTCAACAGAATCTACATGCAGAGGAGCAAAATAACCAAGCTCATCTTTAAACTTACAGGGGATCTTCACAATCTTTAGCTGAGTTATGTTGCTCTTGTCATAGTTATTCAATAAAACACACCAGTATAATCAAACACTTACCTGAGAACATTTTTTTAAATATCGGTTACGATGAAAGAGATGCTCACCTCCATCACCTGGCTCTGCAGCTTCTTCTGAACGTGGAGAGGAAGTGAGCGGTGACAGCCCGTACTCAGGCAGCCCACAGTTTGGTTCAATGGAACTGTTGTCAGTCTCTTCATCATCCTCACAAATATCTTCTGCTCTCCAGCTGTTTTCTTGCTTCACTGTTGTCTGTTCTGACTTCTCTTGATTTCTTCCCTGTGATTTCCCAGTGCCTTGTTTGCCCTCTCCCTGATCCATTATTTGATCCTGATCTTCAGATGCCGCTGAAGTCTGTTTAGAGGCGAGCGTGGAGAGGATGGTGTCTGACGTGAAGGTGAATTCACCTGAGAAACAGAAAACATTCATGTTAAAGGCACCAGAATGGTGCTATTTGCAGCACTAACAGAACCAGAGTAAATGGAGATGACTGCAACTTAAATACAAAACTGTGTGTGTGTGGTCTGTATCTGCTCTTTGGGTTACTTACCTATATACAAATAGTAACTAAAACAACAAGTATGTATGTAAGTATGTATTGAGTTGATGTAAATTAATGCTTTTTTTTTTTTTTTTTATCCGATTCATCGATTAATCGAAAAACTAATCGACAGATTAATCGATTATTAAAATAATCGTTAGTTGCAGCCCTACCTTTATGTAAACCGAAGTATTGAGAACTTTGTAAGTGTACAGACAGTTTATTAAAAGGAGATTATAAAGACTGTGCCGTTCATGTATACCTGCGGCCGGGCGCCATCTTGGAAAACAGTCATGATCAGTCGAACCACGAACGCCGTGTTTGAGCTATGTACTGTCTGTACACTTACAAAGTTCTCAATGCTTTGGTATACATGTGCTACATGCTATTTTGAGCCTTGTTAGTGGTGTAGGAATAGCGATTTACCCTGTGCCCCGAAAGGTAGCGTTAGAAGCTAATCACCGGTTTGCGCTACCTTGTTTCAAGCTAGAGACACATTTGATTAGCATGAAAACATATCCCAGAGAACAGTTGACCCTGTGCACATATGTTATTAACCCCTAGGTTCATTTTGCGCTGGAATTGTCCTTTTAATTGCAATAGATTAATAGTTGGGTATAAAATGGTGAGTGGGGATTGGCAAAATCCCATTCTAATGAAACCGTGAAAAAGGGGGTTTTCAGTACACCATGACTGTAATTCAGAGGAATAGAATACTAAGAGTTAACAGTCGTACTTTTAGTCAACTTTTGCCGCTCCTGTTGGTGCTGCAAAAGCCTCTTCAGATCCTCAGGGTCAGAGAGAAACTGCTCAAACTCCTCGTCAAGGGAAGAAATGTCAAACATGGAGCACACCTGGAAAAGAAGAAGTGGATTTTAAACACAAACTGCTGCTCCTTCTTCCAAGATCATCCTTTGCTATGTGGATTGACATTTATAATCTGTGTTATATGTGATTGTGTAAGAATTCTAAGGTGATGCTAAGAAAAAGCTATTTTGGCCTCTGCACTTCTGTGATTCTTAAACATTTTTACTCTACAAGCCATTACTACACGATGGCTGACTTAAGGTGTGTGTATTCTGACTTTTCAACAAACCAAAATTACAGTTGTGAAAACACCACCCACTACCACCGTCCAGACCAAACAGCCATACCTAGTTCCGACAAAAAGAAGTGGTCTGGATCAAACAACCATGGTCCGGCTCGTTTCTAGTGTAAAAGATCTTTAGCGTGCTTGCATATTTGCAATGTGAAACCAAAACTACCTGGATCAAATGTATACATGTAACAAAAACATGAACCTTGGTTCAGACTTTCAAGTGTGAAAAGCCCCTTAGACATAAATCACCAGCCAGCATTTAGGGAACCAGTGGATGGAAGGTCAGTTTATCTTCACCCTGCTGCCTACCTGTGAAAAACGTGGAACTGGGAGGAACTCTTCCAGTCGCTGGAAGAACTCCCACATCAGAATCTGCAGCGTTGTATCAAAACAAGCTCCATACTGTACTGAGAAGACCTCCTTAGACAGGAAAGAAATATATAAAACTCATGTATGAAATATGAAGAAGATGAACTCCTAAAGGCTGATTTATGCTTCTGCATCAGATGGAAGGTGTACCCCCGCAGACCCCTCTGCGTCGCCGCAAACCCCCCTCCGAGCCCTCCACCATAGTTCGACACGCACCTCCAAAAATGTGTAACTTTGCGTCGAGGTGGCGTAGACCGCAAGGACTGTGATTGGTCAACTCATCCTGTGTGTTGATAGTCGGTGTTTCAAGCAGCCTACTGTGGGGAGTAGCAACATGCTAGTTCACTGACATAAGCTTTGCAAATAAACACAGACATATTTTGCTTACAATGACGGGGTTATCCGTTTGTCTATATGTCAGTAACGTTTTGAAATTAGCACTTTGCCAGCAAGCAGTACTTTGTGGGAAGTTGTGCTAAAGTTTGCTTGCTAACATAAACTGGCTGGCAGACACCTCGCAAATAACCTCAGACTTATCACCCCCTAGCGTTATGCCGGTGAAATGCACCACGATGCAAAGCAAACCCAATGCAGAACTCTGAAAGGCTCACAACGCCGTAGGAGCGACAATAAGGAGTTGGTTGCGTCATGAACGCGCATTGTGGAAGTAGCCTACGTGTTAACGCTGCTGCGGTGATGGCTCAACCAACTCCTTCTTATCGGTTATTGGCTGGAACACTGTTTGTTGTGGTTCGTGGTGCAGGTTGGCGCAGTTTGTTTTTGTTGCCGTTTGTGGAGCCTGGGCTGTCTACAGAGACCGCGTTTTTTTACAGTGTGTTCAGGAGACAGGCAGCTCGCGGATAGTGAGATGTTTGCTGTATGTGACAAAAAATGTTGTAGCCTAAAAAACGCGTGACATCACTTAGAGCACCTTTAAAAAATTATGTTTAGTAAAACTCACCTTGAAAAAATTCTCTTTTTTAGATTGGTCTTCAAGCAATGTTTGAACCAGCTCCACAAATGCTGACTTTGAAGTCTCCACCTCTCCATCTGGGTCCTGTCATAAAGCCCAGGTAAAGTTTATTTACATGCATTCATTATCAGTTTTACATTTAAATGTCTCTCCTACTAATTAACAGCTTATAAATGTCTGCATCTGATAAAAATAACTATTTCAGGCTAAGTAGCAAAACCTAAAGACTATTGTCTGTCCTCTGGCAGAAAGATCTGTTTGACATCTGAAGTTACTGAGACATTATGTCTTCATGTAAAATATCCTGTCATCAGCATTACCCACCTCTTCATGCATGAGGTTTGTTGTCGTCTGTTGGAAAGTGTTAAGATGATCCTGGATAGCTTTACAGTCAACCTCATCCATCGTCTTTAATAATTCAAGGATGAGCTGAAAAACACAAAATCAAAACATCATGCTTAACTTTCAAAATAATACTTTGACAACTAGACAATGGATGCATTTACTTAGGCCTTGAGAGGACCATGCATAGAAATAAAATGGATTTAATTTCTTGACTCCACTATGACTGCTTAATAATAAAAGATAAAAGAACAGTAAAAGATGCCCACAATAGTCTCAACAATACCTCCATTCACTAACCCGAGCTCTCAGTCCCAGGATCAGCTGAGTCTTCTGTTTGTAGTTCAGAAGCTCTGGGACCATCTCTGTCACCAACATGATGAATTCGGCCAGTTTGTCATACTGGTCTACATTCCGCTCCTGGGCCACCTGCCACATACAGGCTGACATCAACCTCAGTGGAGGAACCAGGAGGCGCACGGATGACAGAGGGAGATGAGGATCTAACAGTAGATGTATGCAGAGAAACAGATAAACATCAGTTATTAACCAGTCTCAAAACTTACATACTATATGCACAATAATATGTTCCATCTCTCAACACATTGAACAACACCCTGCTCTGAAATAAGGGGCACCCATTACAATAATTACAGTGATTGTGTTAGGGTAGCAATAAATTATTTTTTATCGTTGATTAAACCTTATTTTCAAAATGATTATATTATTCGTTAAGCCAATACATGTCAGAAAATAGTGAAATACGGCCATTGCAATTTCCTGGAAACTTCAAACTGTTTCTGTATTTTTGTCCAATAACAGTCCAAAATCTGAGAAGCTGGAAACAGAAAACATTTGGTGATTTGACTCAAATTATTCTCAAAACAGCAACATATTCATGTTTGTCCACATACAACAATGTCCATAGGCTACAGATGAATGTTTCTTTCAGACTGTAAGTATGATGGACAGCTGTAATCCATTACTTTTATTTAGAAGACAATGTATATAAAGATAATTTACTTGTCAGCAAGTGCATAGTATACTTTTTTTTGTTGGATTTCTTTCTTCAGATTCGGACATACTTTGCGCGTTACACGGAGAGCTGCGCGCTTTTATCGGTGGCGCGCATTGCATAGACTCTGGCATACTACAATTGACGGTCCGCGTCGCCTCTGTGGAACGAGGATTGATGAAGCCAGAGAGCCAATCTAACATGGAAATAATGTAGGCAGTGGCACTTCGGCCTGCTTTGCAGCTCCCGCCTTTTAGCTTTTTCTTGGCCTTTACATATCTGTCTCGCAGACATTTCCACTTTTGACGGCAGGCTAGTTCACTTCTCCCAAGCGTTTGAGCGATTTCTCGCCAGGCGTTCGACGTCGTTTGGTAGCCTCTGTACTTAGACGAGTCATATAACTGTGGGTAACGGCGGACCTCCTCGCACAACTCCTTTTCAAAACTAGCATCCATTTTGTTTTGCTTCTTCTGTTTTTTTTTTTCATGGTGTACTACAAACCAACGTTGTTGCATGCCGCCACCTACTGTACCGGAGTATGTAACATCGAAATCAAGACTTTATAGAGAGAAGAAGAAAAAAGTGGGCGTTTCTTGTACACCACGACCACGACCCAATCATAACAGTGGCCGCTGTGGCTGCATTCAGGTGCTGCTGGATTTATCTTTACATTTCGGCCAGATTTTGCTCTACCGCGGCCAAGCAAAACTACTAAGAACTTTGGGAAGGTTACTGACGTTATGTCTAATGTCTCTTAAATAAGTAACGTAAATTATAAGTATAAGAAAAGCTAGACGCTGGACTTTTTTTTTTTTTTTTTTTTTTTGCAGGCTTCTTTTTCTGGCCTGTTAATATAAAATGGAAAGCCAATTGCGCCTTCTAGTGTTGTAAAATCTGCATTGCCTGGTTGATCCGGTCTTCGTCAGCCAACCCGGAAAGAGGGCTTGCCGGGATCTGGACTGAGGCGGATGAGACCAGAAACCTTTGTTCTGTCTCGCCTCCCAAAGCGAGATTTAAAAACAAGAGCCTGTCAATGCTTCCTGCAAAATTGGGCTCGCGCTTTTGTTGGTGGGCAATCGGCGATTAATGTTTTATGAATCAGAAATTAGCCGAATTATTAGGCTTTCTAATATTTTTTTTCTGATCGCTACAACCCGAGGGGGACATCTGCTCGTTTTTTTTCTGTCTGCTTCTAAATGGAAATAAAACGGGGAGCTGAAAGTGGAAGCAGTCGAGGTGCGTGTAATGGAAGTAAAAATCACGTTTAATGATGATCACTGATCTCTGTGTTGTCATCAGTGAGTTGACAGTGACCTTAAATTAACTGCTTATATTCTGTATGATATCCCTGCAGTGTTTCTATATGGACCTACTTGATCCACATTGAGCTTATCACTCTAGCATCTCAAGTGATGCCTTATATCCATCACCCCACCAGAGGCTCATTGATCTGCTGGAATAGTTTGCTTTTAGTATTGACTGGAATAGTTCTTTTTTTACTATAGCTTCCTACATCAGAAATGCAATAGGCTGCTCAGTGGTACAGCATTTAACAAGATAAGAGTTTGTTTTGAGTTTGATGGATGCTGTTGTCAGCGCACCGGAGAGCAGCACTGTCAGGTCATTATTTCAGGGCATTTTGCCACTATAAATCAAGTTCGCTCATGCATAGTGTGCACTTGGCCAGCATGTTAAGTGTCAGGTGGATGTTGTTGACACATTGCTTGTTGAAGTGTTGATGAATTATATGTAATGTATGAGTCAACTGTCACTGCTGTTTTGCACTTTCTGAAGTAGGCTTTGGATCAGGTTTCCTTGTCTGAACAACAAAATGCAGCTTATTTGATAAAAAGAATGCACCTGTCTCTTCCCAGACAAACTGGACAATTTTTTGACAGCTATACTGTACATGTGCTATACAGCGGATATTTTTAATTCCTTCGCCGCAGCATAATAATCTTAGAAAAAATCTGAAAATCCATTACTGCATTTGAAAGAAGCCACATTATGTAGCCATCACCCTTTATGTGAAGACCACCGAAATTAATATTTTCTTGTATATGTTTTAGTGTGTCACATTGAAATATTTCCCTTTCACAAGTAGAGGTGGGCGAACTAAATGCAATTTTATGTAATTTTTATTTTGTGATATTGTAATCAAATTTCGGTTCAGTGGCTTTTTGGGGCTTTTGATCTTATCACACAATCTTATTTAGCAGATGGAGTTTTATTTATAAAATATTTGAGAGATTGTTAATACATAAAATAACCAGATGAGGTCTGTTATTGCCATTACCTAATAAAAGCACTTCATTACACTGATTCAAAAGTTATATTCAAATCCAATATATAGATGGTGTGGCAAAATCATAGAATAGATACATTTATATTGTCATATTGCCTAACACATTGGCATGTTTCCTCAACTGATTGTGAAAAGACCTGTGATAAGGAATATGAGCCATAAAACTGTAATGCAACCAATAGAGACTTGTGCAGGTGTTTCATGTTACCTGGTTATTGGGTTACCTGTATTGGGTTGTTTACTCCTGCTCTTGCTTTCTATCAGGTAGTGGGTCATTTTAAACATTCACTGTTGCCTGTTGATGCACAGTAATCCTCTCTAACAGGCTGGATCAAAAAGGGTTTTAATTGTCAGTGGACATGAAATGTTGATACATTTTTGGTTTTCACTTTTCTTCTCTTCCTCCACTTCAGGTAATGATCTTCCAGTCCACTATCTTCGCCTCCTGGCCCCGCCCTTGCAGCTTTTATCAGCCGCAGTGTGGCAAGTAGTGCAGCAGGGACTTGTGGACCACTACGGGATGCTGGAGGAGTTTGTTACCATGGTGACAGAACTGGTCCCAGAGCTGATGAGCTACAGTCAGAGGGCTCAGCTCATCCTGGGACTCAGGGCCAGGGTCAGTAATATGATAACCGTTAATTTATACTGAGGTGACGCTTGTACTTATTTTAGATATTTGTCTCATGTTAACAAAACTCAAGTTGAAGAACACATTTCAAATCTGTAAACAGTAGGCCTAGTTAATGAGTAGATCATAAGTGATGTGGGTATTCTCTCTCAGTTATGTCTGTTTATTCCATCCCCTATAAATCATGTTGGCAGAGTAGCAACAGGTCAAACACTGAAGAACAAGTTAAACACAATTTAACAGTACAGAGAACACTGTGTGTGTGTGTGTGTGTGTGTGTGTGTGTGTGTGTGTGTGTGTGTGTGTGTGTGTGTGTGTGTGTGTGTGTGTGTGTGTGTATAGCTGGTTCTGGAGATGTGTCGAGGTGAGCACCCAATGGACATGCAGACCATTCAGCCACATTTGGACAGAATTAAAGCCCCTGTCAGCACTGCCAAGGATCACCATGTAAGTAAACTGTCGCTCGCAAACATACTTTCCGGTGTGGAAGTTTACTGGGTCAGTTATGATTGATTGAGTCTCATGGCGTAATTTCAAGAGTACACTGTTGTTTTCTTGAATTTGTGTGTGTTTATAACAGCTAACCATAAACCAGGTGGAGGAATCTGAGGTGAACTTTGTGGAGTTGGTGCATTCATTACTGGAGGATCCCTCGGAAAGAAAATATTTTTTTCAGGTGAGACAGCACTCACTCCTTATTTGTGTTATACTTTCCTTTTTAGATGGGTGGGAATATTTCATAATGCGATGAAAATAATTCATTTCATCAGTTGTGGATCCTAATACCAATTTGTTTCTATAAACTAAATAAATATTCTGAATGCTACCATAAATACAACATATAAACAGAACATCCGTCAGTAATCAGGCTGACTTTACTGCATCATACTCTAGTACATGCTGTACCATCAGTTCATCAGGTAGAAAAAACAGTACAAGACATTTCACTATTCAGTCAAATGGTTTTCTCCAATCTGATTATCTCGTCGGGTGATGCCAGTTTCCTACAACAACCCATCCTTAAAGTGTGTGTTTGTGTGTGTGTGTGTGTGTGTGTTTCTCTCTTTTGCATTTGCAGGAAATCTTCCCTGTATATTTTGGCTCGAAGTATGATGCTGCACTTGAGATGCTGGTGTGGGAGTTCATATCAAGACTGAAGGAGCTGCTGCCAGTTCCAGACTTCACACAGGTGCCATGTTGCTTTTAAACTCTAGCTTGACCTGCATTATCAGCCAATTACATATTACAATGACCTTTTTCTGTAGTGCTACCATCAAGGCCTTCCATAGCCACACTGCTGCTAACATTCACGCTTATGTAACGGGTCATATTCCTATTTTGTTACCTGCCCTCTGCAGTGTTGATGTGAAGCTACCTGAGGGAGGCTGTCAGGCCCGGTGCGGCCCTGTGGGAGGTCTGCACTACTTGTTTTGCCTCTGCCTTTTATTCCCCCATCAGAATAAACCAAATGCTACACACAGTATCACCAGGATAATTGCTCTGTCATTATTCCAAACTGAACCGCTTATTTATTTCTTTTTTTGGCTATCTGTGGCACTCGGGCTCAGTGCAGGGGCTCATCTGTCTGCACCACTGACCCAGAGACAGATATAGACGAGGGTTAACTGGGTACAGGTGCAATAACACAGTGTCTCAGTGGATTGCTTCATTCTTTCTCTTTTCTCTACCAAGCAGTGGTGGAGTAGCAAAATAACAAAGTCAGATTAGTAGCAGTTACATACTATAACGTAAAAAATGCTCATTAGGCCATCACACTATTTGTTATGTGGATCCACAGCGCTGCAAGAGGTTCTAATGTGACACTCCTCCTTTTCCTGGCAGTAACACAAGTTTATAGGAACACAAAGTGATGAATGTATGTCAAGGAAAACGCATAAACCCTCATCAATTGAATTTATTTTTTCATTTTGAACTCGCTTTGAGTCATTTGGCAGTATAATGATAAATGAATGCAGGAATACTAAAGCTAGTAACCTGATCTCTTTTCTCAGTTGGCAGCTTTGCTCGGAGACGCTCCGTCATTCCTCGACGACTGTTTACAATCCTTTTTCCCGCCAGAGGACATGAAGGCTGTACTTGAACACCACAGAAACCTTGGTTATTTTGAAGAGAAAGGTACTGTTGGCCAACGGTCGTGCGCTGTAATTGTATACTGTAACATTGTAAGAGTAAGTCAACAAAATGAACAGTCAACTCTGAACTTTGAAAGAACATTCTGTGAAAAGTCCGTTTGTCTTCTGCAACATTTTGGAAATACCCAGACCTCATTGGACAAAATGCTGAGGATTTAGCCTTTAATGTATTGTTGTAACTTAATTTCCAATACTTCCTAAATATAAGTGACTCCCTAAGCAAAGATTATTTACTGTAGGTTGTTTCATCACGCTGCAGAGAAAACTGAGAAAGTATTACTTTTGAAAGGTTTCAAAGAGAATACGAAGATGCACTGAGAACAACCAGTCATTGTTTGTATATTGTTTATAGTCTTCGCATTTTGCTAAATTCAACAGCTTTTCTTGTCAGTTGATTTATGTTTGAACCAAGCCGGGGTCTAATTAACCATATTTGTTCCTTATTGTAGATCCTAGATTATTACCGATGGATGACTGCATCCTCTCCTCCCTGTCTCTGCCTCCTGGGACCAAACCTGTCATCAACACCACCTCTTGCTCACCTGCTCTCAAAGATTCAAACCCTCTAGAGCACAAAGGACGTCTCGACGCTCCCTTCAACACAAGCAGCCTGGAGAGGGCGAGCAGGAGGACCTCTGAGACAGTTAGACAAAGACTAAATGAGACAAGAGACTCGGGCGGCTGGCAGCTGCAGGTTAGAGGCGGGAACATTTCACAGGAGAGGACAGTGCAAAGCTCTGTTAGTGCCCGACCATGTGATGAAACCATAGACCTCACTACGTCTGAGACTGCGGACACAAATTCAGCAGCCAACGACAACAGCCAAAGCTTGAGAGGAGGACGGGTTCTCAGGAAGAGGAAGCTGAGCGGAGGCGTAGACATTCCCACAAAGCAGCCTTTGGAGGCGACAGCTTACCTGTACGATAACCAAAAATGTTTTTTTTTTTTTTTTTTAAACACAAAGACACGACAGTGGGGTTTCCTATTGGTTCATTGGGCAGGCATCACTTTTGTTTTATTTTCATCATTCGTGGTTCCATTTGCTTTTCATCTACATTAGCAGCATGGCTCTAAAGATGGCATCGTTCTGTTAGTCCACTACCTTAGATTGAAATATCTCAACAACCATTTCATGGATTGGCACAAATGATTTGGTACAGTTACAGTACTTTGGTCTCTGCACAAAACCTGCACAACTAAAACATTCCCATCAGCCTCAGCTGTACTTTGTGTTTAGAGCTATTTAGCAAATGTTAGCATGCCAACATGCTAAACTGTGATCACGAACAAAGTAAACATTATACCTGCTAACATCAGTATGTTAGCATTGTCATTGTGAGCATGTTAGGGTGCTGATGTTAGCATTTAGCTCAGAGCACTGCTGTTCCAAAGTAGACTCTGTCTTATTGAATATCTGACACGGTTCATGTGTGTTCCCCCATGTACTTCTTGTCATTTTAATCTTCTCATTGTTTCCATCTCTTTTCATTGGGCATTTGTGGCTGAATTATGCTCAAATCCACATTTTTGGAATCCCAAAGTGAGAGACACCACTTTGATAGGATTAGAGAAAATCTGTCAAATCTGATCCTTTAGTGTTTTTCCACCTTTACAGGGATTCATCAGTGGATGATGAGAACTCAGCTGAATCCCCTCTAATCTCAATATGGGGAGAATATACAGGTTTGTACAGCTTATTCACAGTGGACAGGTGGGTATATGAGTCTAAGCCTCGGCCTTTAACTAACTTCCCTTGTTTCATTTAAGACACTCAGGAAGGTTCTTTCCCAGTTGTGACGGACACAAAAGTTCCCTGGTCGGACGAGGAGACGCTCACTCTGCTCGACATCTGGGGGAAGGACTCGGTGCAGCGGGCTTTGAAGGGCTGCTTGAAAAACCGTCACATATTCACGCAGATCGCTCAGAAGATGGCAGAGAGAGGCTACATGAGAACGGTGGAACAGTGCCAGACCAGGATCAAACGACTGAAGAAATGCTTTCGCAAGAAAAACAAGTGGGTGATAAATGTGCTTTTGTGCTTTCTCTCTGCTCGTCTTTCTGTCCAATCCTTTCAATTGGTCAGACATTCCCTGCTTAGATGTCATAGCTATGATTTGTGAAACAAAAAGGGGAATGAGCAATTGAAGCAAAATGCCTGTTTGCCTTTCTCCCTTTTCTAACACCAGAGGGAACTCCAGGCTGGAGTATAAATTTTACGAGCAGCTGAAGCGGGTGCTCGGCTCCTCCGCTCCCTCAGATCTTCCTGAGGTCACCTATGATGTCGAAGAGGTCATGGGTGACGAGGAGTCCCCAGACGGCGAGGAGGACTTGCAGTTTGTCGGCCATACGAGCCGACCGGAAATCGGTACAAAGTCACTTTGAAAAAAAAAAGAAAAAAAGTGAAAAACACCTGCTATTATTTCCCACAGCCCAAAGTTATGTATTTATTATTGCTTGTTCAGTCCAAACCTTGAATAGAATCAGTTTACTATGAAATATGACAAAGAAAAGCATCAAATCTTCACATTTAAGAAGCTGCAACCAGAAAATGTTCTGCATTTTTGCTAAGAATTAAGAAATAATATGATTTTTTTGTCGTTCCTTTCTGTCGATGAATCGACTAATTGTTGCAGCTCTAGTTTAGTTTATTTTTTTCAAAATTTAAAATCAAAGCAGGCATTATAGATGTTTCTGTTATTTTGTCTTTCTATCCATATGTGCTTCCCAAAGCTCAAAAATAAACAGCTATAATATACGGTTATGCTAAAAGGACAAATTCCAGTGAAATTATCACACTTGAAACAATGTGATTTTATATTTCTATGGAAGGCACTAGAAGTGTTCCGTGGACCGACTTTGAGACGTTGGCCCTCATCTACTTGTGGGGTGAAGACGAGATGCAACAGGAGCTGAGAGGAATGCATAGAACCGGACACATTTTCTCCATCATATCCAACAAGATGGCCGCCCAGGGCTTCTCCCGAACACCAGAGCAGTGCCAAACAAGACTGAAAAGGCTGAAATCAAATTTCAGGCAATGCTACCAAAACAAGTATGTATACTCACAGCAAGAAAGAGGAAGAAAAAAAAAAGGAAACATTTTGTGATTTTTGTTCATTGTATATATATCTGCTCTCTTCTTATCCCTCGATGTAGCCTGAAGGGACAGGAGCAAGTTGAGTGCAAGTTCTACCATGAACTGGGAAGCATTTTAGTGAAGGACTTCCTTTCAGCGCCGCAGCTGGAGGAAATCCCAGGGGAGCCTGAAGACAACGATCCGTCCGTCTCCCATCAGACTATCGGTAAACTCTAATGTTCTCTACTGACATTGACAGGCGTGGGAAGCAAGGGCGTAACTTTGGGTTCAACATTGGGGGGGGGTGTTGAGATCTCCACCTATATTGCGAGGCTGTTTGTTTTATCACTGAACACATTCTAAATGGGGCTTCTTGGGGTCCTTGTGGGGTTTTGTTTTTAATGTATTTTTATTCATTAATTGTTTTGTTAAGTTATGTTGTTAAGGCAAAAGGAAAAGAACAGTAGCAATCTTCAACAAGTATAATTTTGTTAAACAAAACATATTTTCGATGATAAATGCTACATTGTCAGGTCATCAGACCAAAAATATTTTAACACCAAATGGATTGTCATTATAATAATCACTTTTAATGATTCAATGGAACTTTAATGGCAGGTACTGTCTACTTAAATTCATCTTTATTGTTCCAAAACTTTGCAGCTCAACATCATGGGATATTCAGAACAAACATACAACCAGAGAGTAGTGTGGCTAATACAAAACAAAATAGTCAAATGTAATAACAACGGTAGTACTTAAGTGACCATTCAATAGATGATGACAGAATTGACTCAATGAAGTTATTAAATACATTTTTTATCTTTTTTGTTTGTGTCTCTTCAGAGTCTGCTGTGGGCGTTCAGGAAGACAGGAGGAAAGTCCCCTGGTCGGACAAAGAGACCATCATCCTTCTGGAGATCTGGGGAGACTCACAGGTAGAGGACAATATTATAATGAACATAGTTTATGCCTTTAACTTTCCGGATAATCAGGCTGAACTGCTATCTCACTTCACTTCATCCATCCCTTCATTATTTAAATTGCGGAAAAGAAATCCTAGATATGTAGCAGCAATGTAGAGGTCTAATCTTAACCTTAGATCATGTAGGATGCTTTTTCTTTCGTTCAAGAGCAAAGTAAAACTCTTTGAGTGTCTCTAGCAACAGAGAGCTCCAGGAGCACAAAGACCTCCAGTCTAGAGGATGGATACCCGACCCGAGCCCGACGGGCAAGGCTGGGTTCGGACAGATATTTAGCAATGATGTTCGGGTTCGGGTCGGGCTCGGTCACATCGGCGCAATATGATTGGGCCTCTTGTGCGCGCCTGTGTTAACGTGCGCTTGTTGCCCCGTGTGCACTGATGTGCTCATCTGTTGAACTTTCCGAATGCCTTCCTACAGTTGCTTTATAAAAGCGGGCTTTCCACACAAACAAACGTAATGTGTCATTATTATGAGAAAAAAATTTGATGAATTTGATTTAACTGTGTCGGGCTCGGGTCAGATGCGGGCCGGGCTGGGACAGAAAAATGTGGCCCGAGCCGCACTCTACTCCAGTCATAGCTTTCGAGTCTGAGGCGACAAAGACAATAACATGTTTTTAAAAAACGAAAGAGAAATGTATCCAATCCCAAAATGGAAGCTGCGTGTGCATGATATCCTCATCAGTCTGATTGTTAAATGTATTTCTAAATATAGTTTTTTTTAATGCCACTTTTACTAAGAATTTCCCCTACATTTAGGTCCAGCAGAGCATGAGACGCTACCCACACAACGGTCACATTTTCACCGAAATATCAGAGAAACTGGGCGCCAACGGCTTCTCCCGCAGCGCAGAGCAGTGCCACACCCGGATCAAGCGGCTGAAAGCCAACTATCGGCAGTGTCAGGAAAACATGAGGTAAACGCTGCACATGAATATTCATTTTGTATACTGTGCCGTTGGCAGGACGTGTGTGTTAATACAGCTCCCTTTCCCGCCTGTAGCTCATCCGGGACTGACCGAGTCGACTTTAAATTCTATGATCTGCTGGAACAAATCCTGGACAAGCAGCCGTCAACATCTTCCACCGTGGTAACAGACTCCATTGAAATATCAGAAGACTCCAATGGTGAATCAGTGACTGAGACAGGTAAAGAAAATCCCCTCCTCAACTCCGTGCTGTGGATAGTAGGGCAGCATTCTACACTTTCTGGCTGACTGTGGGTACACTCGTACAGTTTTACACCAGTGGTACGGACATATGTAGTGTTTCAAATGTTGTGTAAATAAAAAAAAGAACAACAAAAAACCAAGGGGGTAAGCTTCTCCTCATAACGCGTAGCTCCTATGGCGCCATTTTGATGCTAACAAGCACTCACCCCCCGTTAGCATCCCATTGACTGCCATTCATTTTGACGTCACTTTGACAGCGAATAACTTTACATCTGAAGCATTTAAAGACTTTATTTGTCCATTGTTTATTTCTAAAGAAACACGACAATGTATAAAAAGCGCATTTCATTTTAAAGATTGTGCTGTATTGTATGTAAGGGCTGAAGTATAAATACAGAGAAGGAGAACTAGGCTTTAAAAGCTTCAATACAACATATAACTCGAGTCATAATTATGGGCTTATGTGCATTTGATAGTGAACATTTTGAATTATAAATGGAATTTGTACTTAAACATGCTGAGTTATAAATACTACTGTATGGGCGTTAAACTTGTTCTGAATGCGTGATAATTACAGGCACAATCGTAAATGCTAAAACATAGCGTAACGGAAGTAAAAAAAAAAGAGTTACAGAGTTACACAGCAGGATCTCTCTAAAGTTAGCTGACATTAGCCACCATGAGCTACTGCTCATACCAGACCCAGAGAGGCTGTAGCCCCAAAATGTTTTAAGCTAAAGAAAAAAAAAGGTTTGTTTTATTGCTCATTTGTGTAACTTTATATTTGTAAGAGAAAATTATTTGTATTATTCCTTCTTTCAAAAGAAACCTAGTCTTGCTTTTTATGTATTATATAACTCAAAATAACTCATTAACTGTACTTGTCGAGTTGACAGTGAAGCATTTTTCAAGAGCAGGAAGAAACAAGAATCATCAACAACAACTACAGTATATTTTTATGCTTTACAAAGACAAATCAAAAAGTTCTTGGCTGAAACTACAGTTACTTGTAAAATTGTGCATTCATACCAAAACTGGTACAGACAGTGACAAGTGCTGTGTTTCCACTGTAAGATGGAGAAATCAGCATGTCAACAGAAAAAGCGCCACCTAGCTCGTGGTCCGACGAGGAGACCCTGGCGCTTATCGAGATCTGGGGCGATGAAGACGTTCAGAGGGCACTGAGGGGTTTTGTCCACAACGGACACGTTTACGCCGACATTTCGGAGAGAATGCGCACTCTTGGCTACTCGAAGACCTCGGAGCAGTGCCGCTGGAAAGTCAAGTCACTGAGGAACAACTTCCGACAGTGTTACGACAGGAAGAAGTGAGAACAATCTTTCTGTCTGTTTGCCTCTTTATCCGTTTGCAAATATAATCCAGTGTGACTCTAATGGTTTACATGTACGTCTTTTCACACCTTCTAGATGTGGAAGAAGAGTAGATTATAGATTTTACCACCAGCTGGAACAAATACTGGGTCATGAGGCAGTTTCTATTGATGAGTATGACGAAAGAGAAGAGCAAGCAGACCAGGATCCAGGTACAGTCGTCTTCATTCATTCACACAGCAGTACTGTGTTCCCACAACATCCAGTCAGTCTTTCTAACTGCCGCGTCCACCTGGAATAGGTGCAGATGGTGGTAATGCAGCATGGACGGAGCAGGAGACGGTCGCTCTCGTTGAGGTGTGGGCTGCAGACGACGTGCAGGACAGCCTGAAAACCTGTGTCCGCAACGGGCACATATTCGCCGACATATCGGAGAAAATGGCTGCCATGGGATACCTGAGGACGACGGAGCAGTGCCACTCCCGGATCAAAAGGTTGAAGAAGAGTTACAGGCGTTACTGCAACAACCGGAGGTAAATAAGATGTCTGAGTGATTGTTTTTAAAGGGCTCATATTATGCTTTTTGGCTTTTTCCCTTTCCTTTATTGTGTTTATATATCTTTTTTGTGCATGTTATAGGTTTACAAAGTGAAAAAAAGCCCAAAGTCCACCCTGAAGGGAGTTCAGAATACACTGTTCACGAACTGGTCGATACAGCTCTATTGTAGTCCAGTCTTTACTTCCGTGACTTTGCGTCACTTTGTAACACACGTTATAATGCTCGCCTAGCTGCTAGTGTGGCACGCCATCAAACCAAGCTAGTTAGAGTGGAGGCCCGAAGAGTTCAGATAGTTAGGGCTGTCCTCGACTAAAGAAATTCTTAGTCGACTAACACTTATATGATTTTGTCGATTAATCGATTAGTTGATGTAATCGACAGAGCTGTGCTCTTTGAGAGGTGGTTAAGACTAGAAAAGCACAATATAAATGTAGTTAATGAACCATCTGCAAAACTGAGTTTCTCCACAATTAATCCTGCAAAAGCACCACTTTAAATCTTGTGCTTACCAGAAATGTGCTCATAAGTTTCTTGGAAATGAGTAATTAAGCATGAATAAGCATAAAAAATGACTCATCAACTAAAGAAATCTAAAGACCAAAACGACCGATTAGTCGACTAATCGACTAAGAGGTGGCAGCCCTACAGATAGTTGTATCGCCATGTCCAGGAGACAGTGCAGAATTAAAACGTTACGTATGAAAGATTAATTTGTTAACATTTAAATAACTTACCACTCTGAAACGTCTTGCTCCAGTCTAGGTTGCGAAGCTTGTCGGGTTGTTCTGCCTGTGTTTCGGGATCAGACTCGGGTTTGAATATGTTAGGCTGAGCCGAAGCCATGGTTATCGGCTGAAGCGGGTTTACTTTGGATCACACTAGCAGGCTTGTCAGGGCCCGTCCTACTCTGCTTCTGACTGGCTAGTAGTCCTTAGCTAGCTACTGCGCTTGTGCTACTCCCAACAAAGCTGGGATAGAAGTGCGATGCCTCACTCGGTAGCAGAAACGGAGAGCTCAACACACAAAAGAGGAGTTGCAGCAATGTGCAGTACAACAAAAATATGGTGTTTTTTGAAATTTAAAACATGTAAACATACAAACAACAATACAATTATGAACCTGAAAATTAGCATAATATGAGGTCTGTAAGACATTGTTTGTTTTTAATACATTATTGTTTCAAATATTAGTACAACAAATTAGCTCCGTTGGTCCTCAGAAAAATGGCAGTTGCAACCTTTTTTAAGGCCACCATTTCCACCCCAGCACACTGTTTCCCAGCTTGCATTTGATTTTCGTTTTCCAGAAGTGGAGGACGGCCCGCTGTGTTTCGATACTTCACCCTGCTGGCTCCGGTGCTCGGTGACTCTGTGTATGCTGATGTGGACAGTACTGCTGCTGACACCGCCTCGCAAACCCTTATGGACCTTAAGGATCCTGACATGTGTAGGTTCAAATATGAGCAAATCAATTTGTGTCATCACACCCTTGGATAAGTGTACAACGTGTTATTGTGCAGATATTGTATACATTTAAAAAAAATTAAAAGCTTTAGTGGGTAACTATTTTATATTAATGAATGTCCGTTACATTCAAGCCATTGCCAAATGAGTCGATACAAAGCTTATTAAAACTGTATTTCTCAGTATGGCTATGTTTAGAAAATTGTGTAGTCCGGCGACTTGCGCACTCAGAAAATCGAGCAAAGATAATGACCTCTTCTGAAGAGTCCATCATGTTTTTTTAATCCTCTGTGTCCTCCTTGGCTACTAGCAACTGTGTGGAGGAGGGGTGGGGGTGGTGCACGATCACGGAAGGCTTGTATCATGTGGATGTGCCGACGGTTTTGTTGTCATTACTTAGAATTCCTCATGGGGACGACAGAAACTTACGCACTATAGCTTTCAAACCCAATAATAAATGTGTTGTTCCTCCACTCAGACGAGCAGCCGTCAGCCAGCCACCTCCTGGCCGACCTGAGCAAGAAGACGCCCTGGTCGGACCAGGAGACCCGCACGCTGCTGGAGATCTGGGGTGAAGACAACGTCCAGCTCACCCTGAGGGGCTGCCTGAAGAACCGCCACGTGTTTGAGTACATCTCTGAGAAGATGAGTGACGAGGGATTCATGAGGACCTCCGAGCAGTGCTACACCCGCATTAAGCGCCTTAAACATGGATTCCTCCATGAAAAGTCAGTGATGACAAAAACTATTGATTATTTTTCTTCCAAACGCATTCATAATTTATTTTATTGGTATTGTGATAAATAGCCGGCATCAATAAGCAATTTGGTTGGTTAAATGTCAAACTCTGGAAAATGTTCTACAAATCATTTCTGCTCTTTATTGAGCAGTTTTTAGTAAAATGAGAACAATTCATCAATTATCTCTCAGCTTTTTCTTTGTACCATCAGTTATGTCAATTTAAAACAAGTCATTTTATGGTTATTTGCTTTGATAAAGCAGCAGTTAAAAAAAAATATATATATATATATATATATATATATATATAGTTTTTTTTTTAAGTGACCAAGAGTAAAGACCCATGTGATGAATGAATTTGACCCATTTTTGGTGTTAAAATTTGCTCTCTGCCTTGTTTAATTGTCATGGAAAACATTTGGGATTAGCGTTTCTGGCTAATAACAGGCTAACTGTCATGTTTTTTCACCTTAAAATTCAGGGAGGAATATAAATTCTTCAGTGAGATGGATGAAATTTTCAGGAGGGAGCTGAAAGTGGACGGCTCAGTCGCAGACACGTCAGTCACAGATGAGCCGGATGACTGCACTCAAACGAAAGGTGAAACGTACAGAAAATGCACATCTTCCTAAATATGAAGTGACACCATTGGATGCCATAAACACTGGATCAATCTAACTATAATACATAATAATGTGGCAGCAGCAGTGACAGCGGTCTCATGTGAGCGATATGGCAGCAAAAGAGGCAGGCTTCGCTTAATTTATTTAGTTTTTATAATGAAAAGTTAAATTATACCAGAACATAAGACAAAATAAATTAGGCTCTGGACCAAATTCAAACACATGACACATACAATTTCATATACATATACCAGAAGAAGTTAAGAAAAGGACCCGATATTAAAAAAACTACAAAATAAGAGCTTCTACTGCCGAAACAAATCCTTTTGATAGTAGAAGCCATCTCTGATAAAAGTGAGCAAATCTTTAATTCTATCTAATGTTTTTACTAATCTATATGCCAAGATAATACAGGTTTTTTACCAATATGGTAGATCTATACAATTGACTGTATACATTTTCTCATTATTAGTAATTATGCTATACATTGTGCAGATTTAATATTTTCTTCCACTCTGTTAGATGCCTCGGGTACCCAGTGGGTGGCTGACAGCTCTAAGCTGGTCTGGAGCGACGGGGAGACCGAGGCCCTCCTGAACATATGGGGGAGCGAGGCCATCCAGGAGACCTTGAAGGGATGCACCAAGAACAAACACATCTTCATCCAGATCTCTGAGGTCATGGCCAACCAGGGCTACATGCGCACTCCTGAACAGTGTCAGACCAGAATAAAGAGGCTGAGGGCCAATTTCCGACACTTCTTAGAAGGCAGAAAGTAAGCACCTTTATTCAGTGCTGGGGGAGGGGGGGGTGTGGTTAGATCATGCTGCAGGTCTAAACATCAAGTTACAGTCTTATCCTCTCAGCATGTTTCAAACCGCAGAACGTTCCACTGCGCTGTTGTACACATTCATTTGAGGCACTACTTTTCACTTTATAACAAGCTCTGATTTTCTGTTTCCAGAGGAGACAAACACGAATGCAAGTTCTTTGACCAGTTGGTGCAGATATTTGGCAGCAAGTATGTAACAAACTCCGACCCCCTGGCCGAGGATACAGCCGATGGCGTAGGTAAGAATTGCTTCACTGTTGTCCATCATGTTAGTGTCATGCAGTGGCTATATCAACTGGATAATGCTTGTGGTAACCAGTGAGCTATGACAGATTTACTTTATATTTATTCTCAGTCTCATGTTCTGTCATGTAAATAACATGAAGATACATCGATTAACTCCAGTCTAATTCCTTTTTCAAAAGGTAAAAGTCATCTCACAGCTACTCTGAGGAGGGTTTATATTATATATTTTTATTTATAATGTCAGATATGTTATATTTTCAGCACAACATTAAACGCTCACTAATTAACACGTTATTTGAGTTGTTGTACAGATTAAACAAATGAGATATGTCATGTTAATTAGTGAAATGTAGAGGTGTTGGTAGGTGGGCTAGCTGTTCCCCCTCTGTTTTAGGCTAAGCTAACTGGTGGCTGGCTCCAGCTACACAGTTAGTATTCAAACTGGAGAAATTGATCTTCTCATCTAATTCTCGTCAAGAAAGCAAATAAGTGTATTTCTCAAAATGTCATCCAAAGATCACTAACTCCATTACCAAACCAACTAATTTAAATTCCTACTAGCTTGTAGGGCTGTACCGAATAGTTCAAAGCTTCATTCTTAACATTTAAAATTCTAAATCAACATTTGAATGCATGTCTATTCTTTCTGTTTAAACTCAGTTTTTGCACAGTTGCAGAAAAAGAATATGATTAGTATTACTATTTGTTGAATTAGATTCCACCCGACTCGTGTGATCCAAACATTTCCAATAACTCCAAAGCGTTATAAAGTCCAAAAGTCAAAATGTATTGAAAAAAGATAAATGTAATTTCTAAAATTCCCAAAACATGTTTTTATCCAATTAAATATTCTGCTTCAATACATATTTGTTTGCATTTAGCCTTTCAAAAACAATTAGTTTGCTCTCCTGCTTGCTGCACACAAAGGGAGGTACGCACCTGTATTAACGGGGCAGTCTAGCAGCAATCTAACAGCACCAAAAATTACATTTTTATAACCAAATTGAGGATTGTGTACAATGATTTTTTTTTTTTTTTTTTTTTACGGTGATGGCGTCATAAAATATGGCAGACAAGCTTCAGTCGAAACCTTTGAATGTTAGTAGCTTGTAAGTCCTATTCAGAATTTAATATCTAAAATTGTCTTTGTCTGATCCAGAGAACTGAAACTGTCCCTCATCGTAGAGTCAAATCACGAGGAGGATGCAGCAGCTGCATATTGACTGAGGAACAGCAAGACAGGAAAAAACCAGGACTCTCAAACAGCTGTGTGTAAAGTTGTTTACAGATGACGTTTGCCTCTGTACATACTTAAGATACTTTTACATTCTTCAAACACACAGGCTGTAGTTGTGTGTGTGTGCGTGTGTGCGTGTGTGCGTGTGTGTGTGTGTGTGTGTGTGTGTGTGTGTGTGTGTGTGTGTGTGTGTGTGTGTCCTTGTGTTATTTACAATAGAGCCATGCCACTAAAACCAGGAAGCTCAGGGCTCGAGGGACAAAAATGAATCTCTGATCTTGACCTGGTGGGAGTCTAGAAAACATGTTTTTTTGCTAGTATTTAATTATTTTGTACTTGAACTAAGAGTGAGTAAATCAAAGCACATGCAAAAATAAATACACGCAAGGCCTCGATTACTGTAACCACAGCGTACATTTGTTTTTTGTCTTACTTCAGGTCTCACTTCTTAAATCTTTTGTCTTTGTACTTTGTTTACAATGTTTGAAATCTGAGTGGTGAAAGTTGAATTCATAAAGCTAATCCTTATTTTTTACATGGTATAAGTTGATCTTGTCCAGAATTTAATTTATTTAAATTATTGTTTACGTATGTATTACAAAGTTTTACAATTTACCCTAAATATGTTACACTCCAAACGTTATTGAAGCACATTTTTTCCACAAACATGTCGAGGTTTTGTCAAACCCATTAAAAGAAACTTTAAATGTTTAAATGATTGATTCTTGTCTTTATTTTTTGTTGCGTGAAAAGTTCATCCTCAAGTCTTTAAGATTGTGACTGAACACTAAACTATAATAGAAACAAAAAAGGGGCAGCTGTAGCTCAGTCACTTGGCTTTGGAACCGGTGGGTTGTCGGTTCAAGTCCCTGTACGGGCCAAGTATAGTGTGTGGACTGGCAGCTGGAGAGGTGCCAGTTCGCCTCCTGGGCACTGCCAGGTGCCCTTGATCGAGGCACCACCCAAACTGTTCCAGAGGGGTTTGCGAAAGATACATTTCAACTGCCAATTACATAACTGTACATACCTTGTGGACAAATACTTTTAACTCCACTACATTTATAGCTGTGGTTACTAGATTCACTACAGGTTAAATATTTACATTTAATACATATGATCCTCTAAAAACAAAAATGGTGATAACATCATACGAAAAAGGACACAAAAGTACATAAAATATTCAAAATTATCTCCATCTCGACTAACAACACACACATATATATATATATATATATATATATATATATATATATATATATATATATATGAGAGAGAGAGAGAGATAAACCTTCTGGAGACTGTCATTTAAAAATACTTTTTCCTAAACGTATACATACATAGCCACAATTGTGGGATAAATATGAATATCACAATGTAGTGTAACAGTAGCACATGTAATGCAGACTCTTAAGTCTGCAAACTGACTCAGTAATATCAGTTTTACAGCAATAGCTACATTTGCTGCCATTAGCCACTGTAAGCCACCAATTATAACAGACCAAGTGAGGCTGTAGCAGAAAAACCTCTGAAGAATGTTTTGTTACAGTACATGTTACTACTGTCACTTTAAAGCTATAGTGTGTAGTTTCTGTCTCCTCCATGAGGAATTCTAAGTAATGACAACACTGTCGACGCATCCACATAATACAAGCCTTACGTGATCGCGCACGCGCCCCCACCCCTTCCCCACGCAGTTGCTAGTAGCCACGGAGGATACAGAGGATTAAAAAAAACACAATGGACTCTTCAGAAGAGGTAATTATCTTCACTTGCGTTTCTGCGTGCAAAAGTCACCGGACACCACAATCTTCTGAACATAGCCATACTGAGAAATACTGAAAGAGTTGTGTGGAGCTGATAGTCTTAAATAGCTTTGTAGCAACTCATTTGGCAATGTCTTAAATGTAACGGACGCCCATTAATATCAAAAAGTTAGGCACTAAAGCTTTAAATACCTTTTGCCGATGATACCTATGTACCTTAAGTAAAACATTTGAAATAAGGACTTTAACCTGCAATTGCGTAGTTTTACATTGTTGTTTACTATTTTGACTTAAACCTGCAATAACTGATTTTGTTTTGGCCACTTGCGGGCAGCGGAAACAAGTTGTGAACACAGCATTGACATTTTTTAAGTTGATATAGCAAACCGTTGATTATTTACGCATGTTTTGATTCAAGTGGTGAATGTACGACCAATTTTCACTATCTTTTATCTGTGTTTTTGGTCTACCAATTTCTGAGGGAAATATCTGGCTCGTTAGCTGCTCAATGCTCCGCTAGGTTCACCAGGTAGTTGCTAACTTAGTCCGTCTGCCATTTGGTGCTGAGCAGGTAGTGTACGGTGGGTTTTTAGAGTTGTTTCGGTGAAAGTTTCACATTGTTTGATACATATCATAAAAGTATCGATTATAGCCGCTTTAAGGGTCTGAGATCTTGAAACTAAATGTGTAGAAAAGTACGCACAAAAAAGTGTTCTCTTATATTGTGTTACTAGCCTACAGTGATGAAGTCCATACTATCCCTCTCACCCACACAGTCGAATGACGATTTACTGCTGATTACATTAACTGCAGTCAGCCAGAGCTTCCTGCTCTGCCTACTGTAGGCTATATTAGATTAGTTCTGCAATGATGGGAAATCAGAGGGGGATTGCTAGGCAACGTCTTCTAAACATGCCATGGTTTCCCATCACAAGACCATAAAGTTGACATTGTGTTATTTTCTTGAGACATGACAAACACTCCCATTCTGTAACCATAGTCACTGTACCGGACAATGAAGCAGGAAGGTACAAGCTTTTCTGTTGGTTTGTTGGTCTGTCTGCCACTTTGGCAGATTGAAATATCTCAACTATTAGATGCATTGCCATTTTGAACAGATATTCGTGGTCCCCTGAGGATGAATCCGGATGACTTTGGTGATCCCCTGACCTTTCCTCATCTCCTAACTTTTGATTTTGACATTTGTCATTACTTTTGCAAGTGTTTTATCATAAACCAAAGTATTGGACAAATTCCAATTTTGACCTGATGGCACTATGACAATTCAGAGTAGCCTATCAGTTCTCGCAACTGACACAGACATTCCCATCCATACGGCCACACCCCGAGCAATTTACACATAGTGTGATTAAATTAGCAGGTTATTATTAAAATTTTGCAATATGACAAATTAAGAGACTTTAGCTCACAAATAGTTGCGCATTATTAAAGTCAACCAGTTTTTTTTCAAAAACACTCAAAACATGGTGTCGCAATCCCTAAAGACATGGCGGTGGGGTTGTTGGCATCAACCAACACAGCACCAGTGGGTACCAGCGGTGAACCTTCCTCTAACAGGATCATGGACACATGCATTGAACCTGGCGTACACGAAGCGGGTCAAACTCTTCCTGCAGCCTTCTCACACTCCTCCACTTGTACTGTCTTCTATGTCTAAGACTACACCGCCATCACTGCCGCTTTCTTTTGCCTCCCTGTCTTTCCCGTTTTCCTCCTCTGTTTGGTTGTTAGTGTCCTTTCTGATGAACACCACTGGAACCATTTCCTCTCCAATGGTACTGTTCTTCCAAACGTACACACATATATCGTGAATTACCTGAGTACACAAGGAAAACATATTGCTTTGTGTTAGTTGGTTCATATTTGAACAAAAATGTTATTTCTGTCTAAATTTACCATCATGTCTTGGTACTTACCCAATACCCAAGCTTTAACAAAGTGGCCACTATACACAATATAAAGAAGAGAACGGGAACACCAGTGAAGTGGATCTGAATAAATTAGGAAATAATGACATTTTTAAGGGCATCTGATATGATGTATCTACTAAATCTTATTTGATCTTTAAATCTTTTCTATGGTGGCCCAAAGACAAAAAAAATAAAAAATAAATAAAGACAAAAAACTATGGTGGACAAAACACATTATTGAAATACAAAATACATCATTAGAGAAACACAATGACATTTCAGAAAACACGACTTTTCAATTGCGACATTTGAGGAAAACTATTTTTTTTTTATTTGACCGTCCATGTGAGATAATTAGGCTAAAGAAAGGAAAGAAGTAGGACGGTCTCAAGCCATTTTATTTACTGTGATGTAAGAGGAATACACTGCGTCTTTAATGTATGTGCAAACAAGTGAAATAACCTGATTTGAATGTTATACTCTTTACCCAAGATGTCATGGCGACCCAAAACGTGGAGGTGCGTCTTTTTACAAGGGATAAGACTGTAGGAAGACAAGGCTACACACACACACACACACACACACACACACACAGTCACACACAGTCACACACCGAATGTGTTAATAATGAATATTTTTCATCTCTCTTTGTTTTCTGCAATTTAAAGCCACTGAAAACTGAGGTAGTATAAGAGTTTAACACTCAAAACATTGTAAAAAATGCAAATAATATATCGATCAGCAGATTTCTTTCGCAGGAAATTACACAAAAAAATTAAATGAAGTAAAAAAATAGCCAAAAGTGTTAGTCAATTTGTTCTCAGTTCATTTAGGGCTACATTTTACCTTCTCGTAAACAAGGCTGTAGTTTCCAACTCCAGCCTAAAGCAGAAAAAGAAACATTATATGTCCATACTAAACACTATAAAACATATTGTCTATGCAATACACACACTGCAGTACACCTAGTATACCTGTTTGAAGGTTGAATGATTTACACATCTGGAGTTGTTGTCCGGTCCATCACACAAGCAGGAGTTTGGAATCAAGGACTCCCAGTCTTTGTAGCTTTGGAGTCCACAGCAATTAAACTGAAGCGAGACACACACACACACACACACACACACAGACACACACAACCACATGTGACTCAGAGCTACTTAGATATGTGCTTTACTCATGTTTAAATGTCATAAACTGCAAGAACACGTTTACAATGGCTGACAGTATGTAATGAAGAACTTTCTTTAAACCTCTGAAGACAACATTGACATATCCTCAACATTTAGGTTGGCATGACAGACTTGTTAGCAAACAGTACATCCACTAGTTACGAAGCAACATTAGTTAGAAAACAGACAAACGATTGTTTTCCTTACAGTAAATTTTACATCCTAAAAAAACATATTTCCTGCCTTACCTCAGCCTGCCAGCGGTACACATTGTTGAGTGAATGGCAGATTGTGTCAGTCCGGTTTAGTGTGTTTCCTGATGTATCTGCTAGAGGCAGCAGAGCCAAGTAGCGCTTCTCAAACTGTTTTATCACCTAGAGGCAAATAGAAAGACAAACACCTGCAATTATTTTCCAGCTGCAGATGGATGATGCTTTATTGTCACTGCTACCATTTCTGAAACAGGCTAGTTCCGTTTGACATTGGGACACTGACCAAGACCGTGAGATGTGGTTGAAAGTTCCAGAAACAAAACTACTGTAGTAAGAAGACGAAGACCTTGAGTTAAGTTTTTTTTTTTTTTTTTTTGTCAAATTACAGTTTCCAGTGTCAAAAATGAGCTTTCATTCTCATGCTAGTTCATGTTTACAGCATTCAACTATACAGGTGAGAGGTGGGATATGCCTACCTGATTCTCTTTTTCCCAAAACCCAACAGATAGAAGCATATTCAGCAACAGGACACTGGCTGCAACAATTGACTTAAGAGAAACAAGAGGAGGGAAAGATGGTTCAAGTTTTAAGTTTTTCTTCGAGGGGGAATATCTTACACACAGACATCCACATACCACTCTTGCATAGAAGCCATTTCTTCTCCAGAATTCCTGCAGCAGCAAGATACAGACCATCAGACTGAAGCCCGACCAGAAATACACCAATCTGGCCCAAATTTCCAGCCTGGAATCTACAAGATCCTACAAGAACAAACCTCACAATCACATCAACATGGACAGAGCACAACACAGTGACTAGGGCTGGGTATTAAATCTCAGTCAGTACCGAAAGCTGCAATCAAATGTCTTGGTCAGATTCATAGTCTTGTTTACATCCAGTATTTTTGATCAGATAATTCCTGATAAAAAAAAAATAAAAATAAAAACTGTTATGCAGATAATACACATTCCTATATTTCAGTTCAACCAGATTTGCATCAATTTCCAGTTTCATATTTCAGATGACGCACCTTTTTATTTGAGGTGTTACCGTCATCATGTCACATGGTTACATATTGTTTTTAGGAGTGATTTTAAGATCTTACTGATTTCTTTTAGGGCACACTGTGACTTCTATTCATTTAGATACATATAAGTCCATATTTGCTTCATTAGATTATCCAATATTGCTCGCGGTTGTTACAACCATAGACAGTATACAACCAAGACCAAAGGAGACTGAATTTGTCATTTTCTATTCTGTAAAGTACAGAATATATATATATAAATGACTTGTGTTATTATCACCTGTCAGTCTCACCTCGCTGTTCCCACATTCAAAGCTCCGGCTGTCCAGAAGGAGTCCTGATGCTGTCAGGATAAGTAACAGTACACACCAGACCTGGAAAGCAACAGTGGCTTTACTGTACAGCTGCAAATTTCACTCACATGTAAGTATACTGTACTTAAGTATAATTTTGAGGTGTTTGTACTTTACTTGAGTATTCCACATTCATGCTACTTTAGAGAGAAATATTGTACCTTTTACTCCTACAACCATCTGGCAGCTACTATTTACTTGGCAGATTTGAGATTGTTTATACAAAACATATGATCAGTATTGATTAAAGTAATATTGCTACTTTTACTTAAGTAGCTAAAGGATTTGAATACATCCCCCCCCACCACTGAAGGCAATTGAACACATGTATTTCTGATAATAATTATTAGACTATAACATGCAAAGCAAATATAAGTGAACAGTCTATCTATCTATCTATCTATCTATCTATCTATCCATCCATCCATCCAATAGTAAAATGAATACTTACTGCATATAATATCACCATCACTGTTGCAGTCCACAGGATGGCATTTGGTTTTCTGAAGAATCTGTTGTTACCCGTCTCAGCTGCCATATCGTCACAATTTTCCTTCTCCAACTGCTTCAGGAGGAAAAGGATCACAGAGTGACCCCGGACAGATGTTTCGTTATGAGAAAAGAGAAGAGGAGGGAACTGGCGTCTCTGACCATCAACACTCCACCTCTGTATGGAGCGTGAGTAATGCCACAGCAGGTCCTCCTGCGCTCTGCCAAGAAAGGTCTTAACTGCTGAATGCATCTATTTATGAAATATCAAGACTCTTCCTAGAATAGGGTGGGGCTTATGTTTGACTTTGTAAAAATGCAAAACCCTGAAAAAAGTGAACAAACTACATAGTCGTAAGTAAAGTAAGTAAGTAAGTAACATTTATTTATAAAGCGCTTTTCACAGATAAAATCACAAAGTGCTGTACAAAAGAATAGGTAAAACAAACAATATAAAATGTATATACACATGTAAAATTAAAGTGACACTAGTGAAAACCCATCAACCAAAAGCTTTCCTCGTGACATGAATCTTTGAAGTGAAATTAACTAACTGACTACAATCAGCAAAAGATGAATCATTTTCACCTCTACTCTGATACTGCTAAAGTTCAGTTAAAGATCATGGTTTGGGTTATGATAGCTCGTTGGTTAAAGTTAGAAACCCATCATCTTCATAATTAAGAAAAACACCTATGTGGTTAAGGTTAGAAAACGATTGTAGTCACTGTTAAAAGAACCTATGACTGTTGTTATAGGAAACTGAAAACGAACAGCAGCTTCCTGTGTCAAAGTCCACCATTTTGTTAAACCTACACCTCAACCTCTCCAACTATTTTTTGCCATTTGCTGAATCAATTGATTGATGCTGAGTTACTCTAGTATTAAAACAGCAGAGTACTTAAAAAAGTAAGTTACAAAGTTTTATACATAAAAATAGAAAAAAGAATATGATGTTGATTCTGTATCTCGGATGATGAGGTATGTACATTTATTCAGGTAATACATGTTTACTATACAGAATGCATGAAGTGACACAGTTGACTTGAAAAAAAAGTTCCAAGATGATGGGATGATGGGACAGGTTTAATGCTTTAAATGTTCATAGGGGTTAAGGTTAGGGTTAGGGTTAGGTGCCTTGAAGTCAACGGTCGCAGCACTGCCTGGAAGGAGACGTTGGGGGCTTAAAACACCATCGAGCTGTTTGACAACTGCACGAGAATTATAGAAAAAAAAGAGTACAACTTTAAAGGTTTGACTGAGAAGTAAGAAATGCTGCAAATAACCCTGGGTCAGATCTTGAGTTATCTAAACTTGACAATGTGGCACCAGGAGGCAAATGCATTCTGTTCAAAGTTAAGTACAATGAATGCTTCATCAAACAATGGAAATAAACAAATAGAATTCTGATCTTTAAATGTTGTGAAAACGTACGAGCATAAGCTACTAAATTTCAGTAGTCTACTTTTAAGTTTTGAGCCTATTCAAAGAGCATGAGACATGAGGGTACAGGCTGGATTTTGTGTCCCTCTGGTAAAGTGTTTCAGGTTGATATGTGATCAAACAGCTCTTCTAAACAGATCTCAGTTGCAGGCAACACAGGCAGTTCCTCAAAGCCACATCTGTCTTGCTGTGGATGTGAGTCCAACCTGAGAATGGAGGCTGAGGAGCGTTTGTTAAACTTCTTGCCCCGCTGCTGGGTAATGTACTGTACTGGTAATGGTGGAAGGTGGGTTGAAACCAGTTTGTCACTACCTGCACACTGATATGTTATACAGTAGGAAAAAGAAGAAGGGGAACGTCAGGGGGAGAGACAACTTGCAAAATAAAGTGTTTTGTTTCTTTTCTAATACTACTGTAGGTACTACTGGTAATGATAAACACAATAATATTCATAATCAATCAAATGTAACACTAATTACGCAGTGCAAAATAAATTATGGGTTTGCTTTGTTATTATTTAGATGGGCAGACTAACCCTTATGTTGCCTGTGTGACGTTTAATCAGCTGGCCATTGTCAATTTCTGGCAGGTTGAATCCGTGTACAACAGGCCTGGACAAATGTGATGGCAAGAAGTCATGGACATCTCCTGCATGAACCTGTTATATGTTCCAAAATTGAATATAATTCAGTGTGAGATTTGATGGCGATGAAACACTTAGATCAACAATTCATATAAGGTTTTCTTTGTTGTGCTATTTCTACACTTTAAATTTGCAGGGCACACAACTGAAGTTACTGTAAATTACTGTTTGGAAAGAAAAAAAGTAGAAACAAAAGAAAGGGACAAATAAAAATAATTAAGATACACAATACATTGAAAAAAAGGGTACATTGATAGAAATGTATATAAAGAGTGTGACAGAGAGTAGATGAAATATAGAGGAAAAACAGATGACTGTATTCTTGTGTCAACTTTTTTGTTTGGGTTCACATCACTTCCATCCTCTCCCTTCTCCCATTTTTCTCTGATTTTCAGTCGCCTGGTAATCAAGTTTAGGGAGGTTAATCTGTGTTACTGTACTATTGTAGGATAAGGACCTTGTAGTTACTGAATTTCTTACCTTTGCTTCTTGTCGCTCATGGCTATAGTGTGGTCTAAAATAGTTGAGGCAAAAGTCTCTCACAAAATCCTGAGGATCAATATGCCGTTTGCAGATATGATGTGTTCAGTCATTGTGAATGTGGACTAATGAAACTGTGAATGAACTGTGAAAACATGGAACACATTCTAACTCTCAGTTACCTGCACACACCATTTGTACAAACAGAAGGAAGATTCAAAATTACATCTTCAATGTCTATTTTTATTTCATAGTAGTTGTTTTTACAGTTCTGCTAACAGTATATCATAATTCATATTTTCATTACAGTATCATTAGCAGTACATTTGCCGGAAAGAATTCAAGATGTTGACTATCAAACTCCACATGTCATCACGTTGGGTCAGATACTGTAATTGTTGTTCATTCAAGGATAAATTACCAATATTACCAATATACCAATATACAAATGGTATAAAAGAGTATTTGTGATGGTGGATCTTACTGAACCAACTTCTTTTCTTCATTGAAACATCTTCTATTAGTGACTTTTGCACTGCAACATGCAAATGTTACCACTTGGGGGCGCCAGTTGATAGTACGTTACTCTTCAGTGACTGGAATTGCCTTAAAGCAGTTTTTCTGGACTCTATGTCAGGTTCTCTTGTCCATTTACAATAATGTGTCAATATGCAAGCAGGGAAGCTCTGTACCAGTGTCACTGACATAAACACACTCCATGTAAAACACAAACATGCAGTATAGGCTACTTAAATAGACACAGACAAACACACACATACGCAGCTCTCAAAAGCTAGGACAGTAATTACGTGTCTAAATCTGACAGAGCGTCCAACCACCAATGTCTGGCTGCCTGCCAGTATGTGTGTGTGTGTGTGTGTGTGTGTGGGTGTCATTGGTAAAGACAGAGACAGGCTGGCTGGAATCTGTTGAGGGAAGGGGCTGCACCCAAGAACACACACACACACACACACACACACACACACAGAAGGCTGAGCAGTGCCACATCACCCACCTCACCACTCGGCCCACCCTGCACACACTCTCAACCTCACACACTGTTTTTTACACACATATCACACAGATAATAAGGCTGAGATTCAAACATTCTGTTTGATACCATTAAATTAGTCCATGTTACTCCAGTATTGTTTAATTTGTATGTTATATTTTTATTTTGGTGGTGGTGTTTTTTTATCTTTTAGGGGAAAAAAACCTACTGAGAAAAGATTTTGGAGAAAATAGTAAGGTAAGGTATTTCGTTTCATGCGAGTACCCTAAAAAGACTCAGATACTGCCAGCTAACATTTACCTAGGTTGGGTCTCTATCTGATAATGCAAATATCATCCTTAAATACAATTTTGAAGTATTTTTTCTTTACTTGAGTATTTTAATTTTCCTTGCACACACTGAAAAATACTTGGTCAATTTGAAACCAATTTGGGACAATCTAGCACCGCCCCAGTACCATGAGCATAAAATCCACTGGGTCACCAATCACACACAAAACAATGTGTTATTTTGACCTAATTTTAGTTATTGATATTATTTCCATTAGGCTATTCAGCCACACCAATATGTGGTTATTTTGACCCAGTAACAATGTCATGTTTAGATTTTTGTTGGGTCATCAATTAAACCATAAACTGTATGTTTTATAAACATTTTTAGTGTTCTGTTTAGAAAAAAAAAGCTTTTTACAACTCAAAATACCCACATATTGATGTGGCTGAATAAAATTATTATATATACTGTATATAAATAACTAAAACTGGGTCAAAATAACAATTTTCTTTGGGTGTGAATGGTGACCCAGTGTTTTTTATGCTCATGGGTACTGGGTCGGTGCTAGACTGACCCAGATTTGGTTAAAATCGACCCAGTATTTTTTAGTGTGGATAAGTGAATTCTGAAGCCTTTAATAGGGGGGTGCATGGCTGGGTTGTGCAACATGCAACTGAGTCATTCCTCCCTGTGGGCAAACATTTTACCCAACTTCATTACTGCAACAGGCAGGCTCACGTTCTCTGCCTCTGTTTCTGTGTGTTTGTGTCCGGACCAGATATACTCATCCTGCTATATGTTCTCAAACATGCAGCTTCGTGCTCTGCCCTCCACTGCAGGCACACGGGTAAAAGACAGAACACGAGGGAGTTTATCGTTTAGCAGTGAGAAAGAAAGTCAAAGAACAAACGTCATGAAGATGAAATGTGTGTGTGTGTGTGTGTGTGTGTGTGTGTGTGTGTGTGTGTGTGTGTGTGTGTGTGTGTGTGTGTGGAGCCTCCCTCCCCTGGGGTTGTGTATGGGCTTGTTACAGCAACATTCCTCCACTCAGCTGCTTCTGAGCAGCACATTCCAGGAGAGAGAGAGAGAGAGCGAGAGAAAGAGAAAAGAGAGTGAGTAAGAGGGGGAGAAAAGGAGGAAGAGAGGGAGATAAAAGGGGGGAGTATAGGGAGAAAGAGAGCAAGACGTGGTAAATGAAGCAAAGAGGATGGAGGGGGGCGAGTTGTTAAGGAAGAAAACGGGAATCTTAATATGATGTGTAATTGATCCCTTGTTGTGACTATCTTCTCCACAGAGAGATCAAAGGTCAGGGTCACATACAGTACAGAGAAAACAGAAGCAGTGCTAAGAAAAGGAAGTGACAGAGAGAAGGGGCGGGGTCGCAGGAGGCCATAAGGTCTTTTTTTTTTTAAATATTATTCCCCATTCCACCATATACACACACACAAACACAACCACAGTAAAGAAGAGTACTCTTTGGTGTGGGTTCATCTCTTCAGCCTGCTTGACCTGTTTCCGCTTAACTGTAGAAGAAAGAAACAAATCTCACCACAAACACATAATAATTCAGCCACAGGCGCCATTACACTCCTCTATTCAGACACAGTAGATAAATACGAATATAACACGCTGTAATTAGTTAGTTAGATAGTTTATTGGCTTGAAATAATAACAACATAAAAACATAAAATAACTTCAGTGATCAAATTGAAAAACATTAGGTTTGATTGGTACTCATGCAATTCTGTCTGCACATAAATAATATTACTAAACATAATTTTCAGGCAAATATGCAACATAATTTAGGCTTAATTGTCTGTGGCTAAAAATATAAATTAGAGCTTGAGAGATCACATTGATAGAGGCAAGTTAAAATGCCAAACATTCCCAATGTTCAGCTTCTCATGTGTTTGTTTACGTAATAGTCAACTGAATATCTGACAGACAAAAGACATTTCAGTATGTCAAATTGGGCATGTTGACATACTGCATGTTGTGTGTTCTCTCCTTGTTGAATCAAATGTCCCTTTATTTTAGTTTGTTTTGGATCGGAAAGGAGAGGAGGGGAGGGGAGGGGAGGGGATGAGAGGAGAGGAGATGAGAGGAGAGGAGAGGAGAGGAGAGGAGAGGAGAGGAGAGGAGAGGAGATGAGAGGAGAGGAGAGGAGAGGAGAGAATTACTATGGCAGGCTCTGTTATCAGACATGTTCAAATCAGCTGTGTCCCTCATGTTATGTAAATAAAGAGGGTACAGAAACAAAGCAAATTAAACCAAACATATTTACTGAGGATAACAAGCAAATAAGTTTAAAGAAAAGAGCAACAAAAAGCAGTTTGTGTGTGAAAGCTTGTTGGCTCAGTGACAGCGTCTCTCTCCCTCTTCCTCCGACTGAATAGATGGGTTTGTTTGTTGTCACTGGTAGAACTAAAGGAAAACAATGTCACTCGATTCCCCTTCTCTCCGTGTGTGTGTTTAACGGAAGACAGTTAATCATGCACAAGTGTCTATTGAGTTCCTGTCCTCCGACATCTCTATCCAGAATACTAATTTATTTACTCCTTTCTCTCCTTCTCTCCATCCCTGTTGCTCTTTCTTTCTTAACAGTTTGTCAGTTATATAAAATATAAGTGAACTGGAGGCTCAAAATTAGCATACCTTAATAAAGTTATGAAACAACAATATTTTTATTGTATAACTAAACATATTTAACAAACACACACACACACACACACACACACACACACACACACACACACACACACACACACACAATTGTGTAACCGGTGTGACCATTAGAGGGGATATTTCATGACAAATTTGTTTGTTTCTATTTCTGGTTGTATCTTAATCCAGATTATATATCTGAGCCATTAATCTGTTGGCTGTTAGCTGCTTCTTCACTCTGGGCTTCATATAATATCTATCTATCTATCTATCTATTTTGTGTGTGTGTGTGTGTGTGTGTGTGCGTGTGTGCGTGTGTGTGTGTTAGTGATCCAGATTAAAATCCAGTAACCGCTCTGGCTCTGAGTGACAGGATTATTAAACCATACAGAGTTCACTACAAGTTTACTAACCTGTTCTCTCCTGCATCTCCTGACAGAGTGCAGTGCAAGGCACATGTATGTTGGGACATAGTGGAGGTCAGTGGCTTTAATGTGTGATTGTACGTGTGACTCCCACCCCCACTAAAAAGAATTGAAGGAATTAGACAGAGTGCCACCTGGACCTTTTACATAACAGAAAAGCTTTCACATTAATGCATCAATGATTTAATTGAAAGGTGCCGTTCTCAGAGTGACATCTTACTGCTCGTTACTTTTACTTGTAATTTTGAGTTATAATATTGCTACTTATGTAAGCAACTATTTTCGGCAAATTACAGAAATGTTAGATGTCAGAGTGTGAAGTTCAGGAATAATTTTGGATTAGAGGTTAATGAGAAAAGTCATCCCCTTCTCTACAACAGATAAAACCATAAAATGGCAGGTTTATAAAACAATCAGATAGGCCTATAAATTCAAAAGGTATAGATACAGGGAAAACATATGTATGCTATATTACTGTAAACAATATATGTAGTCTTCTTATAGAATAATTTAGAGGCTGGAAAATGAAATCAATTTAGTCTATTCTTTGAAACAGATTTCATACCAAACAAAAATCCAAATACATTTAATTGGACCAACTGTTGTAAAGGGGCACAACTTTTATATTTGAGTAGAAAGTATGGAAAGGTGTACAATTGTCCTTGGTCTATCTGGCAGTTAATTACATATTTAAACATACATACACAAACAACACATAAAAACAACTTTGACAGTATGAATCATGGAAATACTAATACTTATTTCTATGGTATGCAATAAAATACAATTCACAACATGTAAGAAAAACACTTTTAGAAAAAAAGATTACTGTACATATTCATATAATTACATGATAAAATACATGAAATCAATATACATAACAGTATTACAGTTAAATCATATATTTGTTATATTGAGGTTTTTTTTTTAATACAGTATTTTGGTAATTTCTGATAATGATAACGAACCGCGTCAAAACGACAGACACACATTCTATCCAATCAGACTTGGATCTTTGGTAGAGCTACATCCACGTAAGCCAATGGGATTTTAATTTCTGGTGTCAGATGTCCAATCACAGGCCGCTATATCGTGGAAAGGGAAGGCCGTGTTCTCCCTCGGCTTTGCCCAGTCCGGATGTTCCCCAGTAGCGAATAACGAGCAGTAGTGTGTGAATGTGGCAACCGAGGTAGACAGGGAGGGGTAGATAGACTGACCAGATCAGGGTTTTTGTCCTTTTTCAATCTTTTTCTTTTCTTACAGAGCCTAGCTAGTGTTAACAGTTTATGTGACGCCACGGTTGTAAACTTGTTTGTAGACGTGAAAGCCCGGCCGCCGCTGCTTTTCTTTGGGACTACGTTAACCGTTAGCGTTGTGAAAACAGCCCAGAAGAAAGAAGGAAAGGGTGAAACAACATGGGGCGATAATAAAAAAAGAAGGTGTTGTGTTATGAACCGACGATGACTCTCTGGGAGGATCCGTGAAGCTTATTTATTTATAATTTATTTCCCCTCTCCCTTTACCTTGTGTCCTTTTTTGTTTTATTTTTGAATTTTCTGCTCCCTTGCTGCTTTGGGAGGTTGTTTTTTTAAAAGGAAAAGGCAACGGGATACGTTACAAGAGGACTGAAGGATGGACCAAGCCGGCATCCTGAGAAAGTTTATCCAGGGGGTGAAGGCCATGAGCGAGGGGGACGAGGAGAGGGGAGAGGACAACTTCGGCAGCGACTTTATGGTGGGTCAAAATTTAAATGAGCTTACCTAGCCTCCTTTACCTTATATCTAGCTGAACCAAACCTCTCTCCCTTCACATTGTCCACCTCTTCCTCCATACGGACCCTCCATATCCCACCCCCCTCCCCGTCTCCTGGTTCCCTGTATCCCCCAGGAGGTGAGGCAGGGGCGGCCACACTGCCCTCTTCCTTTTCCTCCCATTTCCAGGCTTTACATGGCGGCCTAGCATTGTCTCCCAACCCACAGAAACACCACCGGCTCCTGTTTCTTTAAAATAAAGAGACAACAGCAAAACAAGACACATTCACGTCACTTTTTAGCCCGTGGGCTAATTTTTTACATAGCGTTCTTGGGATAGCTTAGCTTGTAGGTAAATGCTGGCCTAGTGTTATTGTGGCTTACTGTCTGGTAACCATGCCTGATTGTTAGGATGCTGTGCAGTAATTCATTGTCTTTTCTGATACTCAAAAAGCAATGAGTATCTACTAACCAAACTGAGCTTAATTGTATGCATTATCTCCTATTGTGTGCATGTAGCATCCTGTTTAGTTATAGTGTATTGCTAGACGTCTCTATGAAATATTTCTAGAATGACTGCAGTTGCTTATTTAGTTTATTTTAGTTTTGGGCAGATTTGTTCTGTAGTGGATGATAAATCTACCTAAAGACACAAATATATTTGCTGAATACAGTTTCCTAGCGTTCAGACTCAATACACTTTATTCCACCCTCGTTGAAATAAATGGGGTGAACATAATATTAAATACACAACAATATATAATTTAATCAAATTAAACCGCACCACAAACTACAGCCTCTAAAATAACCATGAAGTTGAATCAAAACTGTTTAAACTGTAAGTTTAAAAATAAACATTATAGCCTTCATTAAGGTTGTGAGGTGTGAGTGCAGATGTGTTGTATTAGACTGGCTATGTGTACCTAATAAACTGGCAACTGAGTGCATATAATAACCTAGGAAAAAATGTAAAACCTACTGTTTTTCCCAGTAGGTACTGTCTTCGGTTCAATCTTTTAGCCAACATTGAAAAAATATCATTCTTCAACATCATACTTAAGTACTTTTGTTACATGTGGAAAGGTGCTTTTTAAAAGAGACATTTGTTGTTTGCCTTATGATGATCACTGACCTGCAGTCATAAGTTTACCCACACTGCATCCCTAGATGCTGTTGTGTCGCAACTCCGGACTCAAAATAGGACTTGTCTTCCTTGTGAAATTGCTGAAATAGCCACAACAGGTAATGCACTTCTGTAATACCATTTCCATAATTAGTTGTCATTTTAGTTAAATGGATTTGATTAGAATACGTTAGGAAATGATGTGCTAACTGGAGGATAAATGCACATTTCAGTTTAAAGTGATGTACATTAACTGTTAGTAAAGCCTCAAAAGGAGTCTCAGTTATAGTTGAACTAGTTGTACAGTAGGAGCGGCGTTTGGGTTTGGGTTTCTTTATTAATAAACATTATGGTCTAGGGAAGTTAAGTGTTTCTTTGTTTTCTTGTACTGCAGTTTGATTATTTGTGAAAGAGGCTAATCAGCATCAGAACGGTTAACTTTTTATCCTTTTGCCCACAGTTACACACACACACACACACACACACACACACACACACACACACACACACACACACACACACACACACACACACACACACACACTCACTCACTCTTCATTCTCCTTACTTCCCTACTTCATGCAAGCTGCTTGCTGGAGCTTGCAACATTCTTTCTTGGCTCATTTCATAACATTTTGTCTTGGCTTTAAAACTGGAGCTTTATCGACTCCTGAGCACACTTTGGATAAAAGCTACACAATTTGTCAGGCCTTGCTGAAATTAGGTACATAACAAATTCTGAAATAAGGGAAACTTTGTGTATGTGTCAAATTGTGTGCTGATGACTCTGTCTGTCCTGTCCTTCGAGCGTGTGTTTCATAGAGTAAAACAGGGAGGTAGCGGCTGTTGCGTTAAAACCAGACTATGAGGGGCGTTGGGGCTGTACATTGAGGAGGTGCTTTATGGATGAGGGAGAGAGCAATGCATGTGATCAGACTTAACACTTTTTTCTTGAAATTCTGTGCTATTGCCATTTAGTTGGAATAATTATCTACAATCTCTACTACTCTGTCTCTACTAAAAATGATATTCAGTGTGCATTTGTATTGGCTGTTGGTTCCTCTTAATCTTAAATTCTCCATGTAAAGTTGAGTGGGTAAATATAGGTTCTTCTTTTAGCACCACCATACCTCTCATTCATTATTTTACACACATCCACGCCTTGTCAAACTGCCTACTACAACCACAGTCCTCTGCTGTTGTACATTGGGAGGAACCATAGGAGAGGTGATCTTATAGCTTGTTGAGGTAGAAAAGAGTTTCTTTATCAAGTTTCCCAACAAAACATCCGTCAGCCCCTGCTGCTACTGAAAATGGCAGCCTTTTAATCAGAAACCCCCTTTTCTAACTTGCAGGTCACCGCTGACTGCTTGTCGTGCCTTGCTTTTTCATGTGATATCTGTTCAGTTTCCTTTCAAATGAGCTTTATTGGCATGAAACACAATCATTCCTTTCTGCAGCGAAACATATTTCCTGTTAGCCTTTTGTCTATGTCGTGTCCCTCTAGACAGTAATATGACTATTAAACAGTTCATGTACATCATCTTTGGGCCATGTCGTAAGCGATTCAGTTTGAACTATTTCTTAAATCCGATTATTCACAGTAATCGCGTTATTTTTTGCCACGCAAACTTGCTGAATGTCAAGCTTTGTGGCATTCATCTAAATGGTGCTTCAAGCTAAATTTGCTCTCAGCTGGCAACATCTGCTAGTGAATTAAGAGTTTCATCTAAATTATTCAGCAGACAAACCAGCTTGTAGATGAGAAGAAAACATGTGCACAGGTGGGCTGTGTGCCAGTGTACCAAGCACAATTAAGACTCGTCATCAGCCACAGCCAGCATGTAAGTAAGTGCTTTAGCTGGTTGCTGCCGGCCTGTCGTACCAATTTTCGAGCCTTACGTGAAGCTTTCAATTGCTGGAGTCAAACGCACAATACCACAAGTGCATGGGCTGTGCTCCTTTGTACACTGAGTCACCAGAACACCCCAACATAACACCCACTTTAACTGCCTATTGTTGTTTATATATAGAATGTGTTTTATAGGCATAATTACAATGCTCTAGAAGGGCAACAAGTCAAAAATGATATGCTGTGTTTGGTACTCTTTTTGGCAGCTGTTCAATGGAACCCTTGAAAATGTTTCCGCCTGGCACGCAAATTTAAGAACGGTCTTGCTCTTTTTCTTTTTTCTGCATTTTTGCGACCCATTTCGGCTGTAAGAATTAGTGAGGGTGTTGTTAATTTTAGGAATTTTGTTTAGTAACATTCATGGAGACACCAACAACTGATCTAATTACACGGCACATACTGGTGCATGTTGTGCGGTTACATCAGGGCCCCCCATGACGTATTTGTTGTAATGTTGGTGCTATAGTAATCAAATAGCTAGATTACATGCTGCCATATGCTCTCAAAAACATACAGCATTATAGCCAGTATGTGCCTCTAATTACAGTTTTGCATGTTGGTGGATTCAAATGGCAGTTAGAAACTCCAGTGACTATTCAAAAGATTTAAGCTTCAGCAATGATATCATGCAGCATATCTTCAGTAAAAGGCACACTTTATGGTCATTTTTTAACCAATCTGGTCCGATGATGATGGCTTCATTCAAAGGGATACAATGGGATGAAAAGGCAAAATACTTACTGTCAGGTCCTGGAGTCTGTCTCATGACGCAGGTTCTGCAAAATTGGGGGCATCTGTGCAGTCGCTGGTTCCACACAACCAAACAATTTCAATCTTACTTGTTTCACAAGGGTGGTTATCAACCGGCTCTTGTCAACCCTCGACTTTCCAAACCAGCTATTAGTGTGCTTATGTAAGAGAGGCAGAGTTTTTTAACAAACAGTTACAGAGACAACATTAGGAACACATCCAGAGAAGATTAAAAAGAAGAAATATTTGGGGGAAATAGTGCAGATGTAATACGATTCAGTAGGTAAAAAGAAATGACATAAACACACAACAAGAATACTAAATAAAACTTGCAAATTAAGTCGTCCAAAAGGTAAAATATATCTATGAAAAGAAGATAGATAGATAGATAGATAGATAGATAGATAGAGATATATATATATATATATATATATACTGAGTCTGATGTAGATTATGTTTACCCTAAATGTATCATCTTCTTTCAAATTGAAACATAGTCTTTGTTTTGAAGGCTAATGGGATTACTAGAGGTACGCTGCACGTGACCTGAATATACTAAGACATGCCAGATATCTGATAACGCTAGCTCCATTATATACTCTATATATATATATATATATATATATATATATATATATATATATATATATATATATATATATATATAGCGAGCAAGTGAAAGCCCATTTAAGAGCATAAGAGCACACAGTGATATCATTTTTTTTTTCTTTTTTTTTTTTTTTTAAGATTATTTTTTTTGGGGCTTTTTCCCTTTATTCGAAAGTTGATAGATATGAAAGGGGGAGAGAGATGGGGGATGACACACAGCAAAGGGCAGCAGGTCGGATTCAAACCCTGCGCCGCTGCAGGACTCAGCCAACATGGGGCGAACGCTCTTACTGGGTGAGCTAGAGGCCGCCCCCACACAGTGATATCTATGGAACCCTGTATCGTGACTGACTACAAACCATCCTGCAAGGCATTGCATTGCAATTTTTATTTTGCCGAAGAAGAACTGTATGAAATGAATTTAGCTTCCCTTATTTTGGACCCTGCAGTGCGTTCGCCCCCTTGACAGAGGGAATTTGGGTATCAAAGTTCAAGGTGCTCTAAGCGATGTCACGCGTTTTTTTAGGCTACATTTTTGTCATGTCGTATTATGTCGTATATATTCTGTTTTTGTGATCCTTAGGAGCCGGAATCGTAATCCCGATTTTAAAATTTTGATTAATTGCACAGCCCTACTTCAGAGCGCTGCCTGCTGTCGTGGAGATAGTGTCTGCGACACAGACTTTCAGAGAGAAGCAGTCTAGAGACATCCGTCTTACATGCAGGCTCACTTTCTTAATTTGATTAGGACTTGTGTATTTCTACATAAAAAGCGAACCTTTATAGTATTTAGGTGACAGTTGTGAGGTGACAGTGTTACGAGTATAGAGCTTAGCAAGGCCAGGTTGATTGAACACACAGCTGTTGATAGACATACAAGCTGCAGGGATTGAGCTTGTGACCTCTGTGTTATGGGAAACCCTCGGTAACTACCAGGCCACCGCGCAGCCTAAAAGAAACATGCTATTACAGAAGACTTTTATTCAAAAGTTCCTCAGTGTCGTACACATGCATTTTGCAGGGTTGTCCCCTAGTGGCGGTGGATCTCCAAACCCCTTGCAGCGTTATAGTAGGATCACAGAAGACACGAAATTGAACTTGTGCAAAATCTAACTTGTTGTAGAACATGGAGCTGAGAACACATTTCTATAAACACATTGCAATTTTGGCGTCTGTTCATATACCCCCATGTGGCACTTGAACAGACGTCTGCTGCATGTTAACAGACCTGGATATTGCAGGCCATGTATGAGATAGGAGGAGACACTTTGTGTGTCTTCATAGAGGTGTAAAAAATCATTTCACAGGTCCAGCAAATGTAGCTATAAACTAGTGCTTCAAGTTGGAAGATGTAAAGACAGGAAATAAATCACATGGTCGGAAACAAAGTCTGATCTGTGTGATCCGTTACCTCTGTCATGTGTGTTAAAAACACAATGTACCTGCTTTTGGGAACACTGCACTCAACATTGCAGACTAGACAGGGTTTAGACATAGGTGTGTGTGTGTGTGTGTGTGTGTGTGTGTGTGTGTGTGTCCCACCTTTGCAAGTACATTACTCCCATGCAGTACATCAAAGACAACGAAAAAGTGCAAGCACACGCTTCTCTAAACATGTATCCTGTCGGGCATACATTAAACACTCAGAGGGGAGGCAAGAAAATGAGGTGTGTGTGTGTGTGTGTGTGTGTGTGTGTGTGTGTTCTTGTGGGTAGTAGCTATTTCCACTGTCCCCAGGGGGTTTCCCGTTGTCCTCTCTTAGTTGTGTGTGTGTGCGCATTTGAAGTGCCTGCACACACACATTTGAGCTTGCAGCACATGATCTGGAAGCCTTTTATGCCCATGTATTACAAAAGCACACACATAAAACATCTCACTGGTCAGGGATGCAAGGACCCCATTTATGCGTAACAGCATGTTAGGCTATTGCCAGCACATAGTGTGTGTTTTCAAGAGAAGGGTGGACTTGTGTTTAGGGAACTTCATGCTGAGATTGCCCAGAGTTGTTTCAGATAAACTCAGCTAAGGCAGTCTACCACTTTTAGGTTTCAGTAAATTTATCCCAAAAAATAATGCATACTCATTTTTCTATTTGGCTTTATAGCTGGTAAAATCCGCCATCTTCTCCGCCATCTTCCATCACTGATTAAAAATTGAGAAGCCTGGTGTTTGTACGGCTCTGTGCTTTTATTAGCTTGTTTGTGTGCGTGGGTGCAGAGGTGTGTGTGTGTGTGTGTGTGTGTGTGTGTGTGTACCACTGTAAGCCCGCCTTATGTTACTGTAACAAGACTTCCCAATTTCCTCTGGTGTCACAAGCCTCCTTCTTTCTCACCCGCCCTCCTCCCACGGCTTAACCCAGAAACTCTCGCTCTTATGTGTGTGTGTCTCTAAATGATGATGAAGAAGAACTTTATTGATCAAGATAAGGGGAGACCACTAAAACACTCAGGAAATTCTGCAGTAATACCCTGTGTGTAATGTGTGACTGATGTGGAAGGAAATGGCTACATTGAGGAGTCATTTTTGCCATGGCAACTCACAAACACATCAGTGATTTTACACACACAAACATGTCAGCAGCATCTGTGTGTCCTTGAAGTGGACAGGATACACCAGTCGTTTATTAAATTATTATATTGGTAAACGGACAAAAATGCCACATGAATGCACAGAAACACACACTTAAGATGTATAAATCACACAGGCATGTTAGAGAATTAGGCTTAGTGAGAACAGTTTGATGGGCTGTGAATTTCAGAGCCGGGAAGTGATTATTAATACATGCACACAAACACCAAGCACACACTAAACTCACAATGAGCTCCTGTCCCAGTCGATTAGGATTAAATGCGGTTTGTCCACATCTGCTTCCTGCAGCAGGCCTCGCTCCAAAGCGGGAAATTACCACCAGGCAAATACCGCGAAATGTTAACGGCTTCGCAGTGAAGTCAACAATTCTAACTAAAATTCAAACATGTCAAACTTCTCAGGTTGTGTTTTTGGGCTCCAGGAATGTGTCTGTATCTTAGGGCTTTCAGTAATAATTTCCATGTTGATGATAGCCTTCATTTTTGAACTTATGCAGTGAGTTTTAGAGGGTGTTTGTGGTTTCAAGCTTATTTCAGAAACACAAATGATAGTGGAGAAGGAGGGGAGTCATTCTGATCTTCACAGGGAAAGTCACATGGTGGTCAGCTGCAGAAAAGTCTTACTGGGGGTTCAGTGTCTAACTCAAGGACACTTCTCAAACCCTGAATGAGAAAATGCACGACCGATACTGTAAATGTGTTTCCTTTTTTTGAATCCTTACAAGCTCTCCTTCACTTATTATTCCATTCCCATTCTCTGACTGCCCAGTCTCTAAGACTGGCCACTGCGTAATTGTCTAGCGTCTGTCATTGTTATTGTGCCATGGCGTTTTCTTTTTTTTATATCATATCATACAATGTGGTATTCAGTTTTGCTTTCTCAGTTTGAAATGCAAAATGTTTACACTTCTTCTCTTTACTTGATAATGCCATCAAACTTCATCAATTACTCAATAGTCAAGTTTCCATCCAAATTCTGGGCAAATTTTAACAGAATTTCCAGAAAACTGGCAAAAGAAAATGCAAAGTAATCCACCCGCTACTGTTATGTGATTATGAGCATTTGGGCACATTGAGATAAACAGTTAGTGGTGCTAATTCTCCAGTCCTTTTTAAACCATTAAAGAAGAAGAGGGTGGAACCAGATGGCATAATATGGGTGTCAGTCAAACTTCACATCATGGTATTTTATTGCCGTTTATTTTATTTAAGGAAACACAGATACGTTATCACCTTACACACTTACACACCGATATTCTTTTCTTTCTTTTTTTTTCCCTTTTATACGATAGTGACAGTGGATAGGCAGGAAAGGGGGGAGAGAAAGAGAGGGGATGACACGCATCAAAGTGCCGCAGGTCGGATTCGAACCCGCTGCCGCTGCAAAGGACTTAGCCTGCATGGGGCGCACTCTGGGTGAGCTAGCGGCCGCCCCACACACAGATATTTCTGATACGTCAACCAGAAGACGGTCTTCTGGTAATTGTTAACGTTTTTTTCCACATCTCCCAGATCTACTTGAGTCCCTCATCTGTTTCTCTGACTGTCCCTCCATCTCTTTCCGCACTACATCCTTCCTCCTGCTTTTATGTCATCAGTCCACTTTGTTTTGTCTTTTGACGTAAAAGCCACAAGCACACCGACTCATTATTCAAAGAAAGCAGTATGAGTAGGTTTTCTGTGTCTGTCTTTCTAACATATAGCATACTCTATATGGGTCAGTGTACTGTACAAGCTGAGATTTAAAGGTCCCAAAGGAAGTGGGCGCCCAGAAGTGGCGGTGGTTTTAAATGGCTGGTTGAAGCAGGTGCTTTCAGTTCAGGCCAGGTGTTTCCTGCTGTCGCTGTGGCCGTATCGCCGACCACAAGCACGCAAGTTACGTTTGCAATCACAAACCCATAGATGCAGGTTAGAGACTGATCACTGTATACACAATTCTTCTATTTTACTTCTACTTTGGAGTTTGTGTGTGTGTCATTGTGTGTGTGTGTGTGTGTGTGTGTGTCTCCGTGTGTCCAATCATGCTATTGGTGCTCCACTGACCTATATTGGCCAGTACCCATAAAGTGGGAATGACTGCACAATGCATGCATGTGTGTACAGCTTGACAACTGATGCTAGTCATCGGACATTATCTTTGTCAGGATCTTTAGCTAACAAGGAGGACACACACACACACACACACACACACACACACACACACACACACACACACACACACACACACACACACACACACACAGAGTTCTGGACCCTTGACTCATGCTAAAGGTCAGGGTGGGGTTTCATGTTATTTCCTGTTCTCTGAAAAATGTGATTTTCTTTTTTTTATACACAAAATAACAAAACATTTCAAGGAATAATTCGACATCTTGGAAAATGTCCTTATTTGCTTTTTTGCAGAGAGTTAAATCAGAAGATTGATACCACTCTCATATGAAGCTACAGTCAGCAGCTGTTTAGCTTAGCTCAACATAAAGCTGGGAAAAGGGGGAAACGGCTAGCTTGACTCTGTCTAAAGGTATTCAAATCAAAATATTGTCGGATTGTCGACTGTCTATTAGGTAGCAGGAACTTCCTCTAGTCTCTGCTGGTTACGGTGAGCGTACAGACGTGTGAGAGTGGTATCTTCTTATCTAACTCTCAGCAGGAAAATGAAGAACTGTATAGCCCAAAATGGCAAACAATTTATTTAATGCCGCTGCGGATTCATGCTGCCGTATTCATCACAACCCCTTGTTTTCACAACTACACATTAATTCACTTGATTATGCATTCAGCATTTGGTGCAGTCACATTTTTCTATATAGCCAAATATGACTTTGCACATTGCAGTTTTTTTCTGATTTGGGACACTAATGCCACACGCAGAGAAAGAAAAGCAGCAAGAACGCCAGTCAAGCTCATTGAATTGACAGAGGGAGAGAAGCAGAGTGACCGAGTCATATAGAAAGCCATACAGACCCTTTTAGTCTCTGTGCTGTAACAGTGCATCGTTTCCCCGCGTGCTCGCAGCGCAGGAGATTGAGCTTTCTGAGAGCATTGTATGACCTATTTTTGTGTGTGTGTGTGTGTGTGTGTGTGTGTGTGTGTGTGTGTGTGTGTGTGTGTGTGTGTGTGTGTGTGTGTGTGTGTCTCTCTCTCTCTCTCAGTGGAAGTCGAGCATTCACAGGAAACTGGCCAACTCAGTCATGCTGTTTTACTGACTGATAGGAGGCAAGAAAATAAAAGGAACAGAAGTGAATGGAAAGGTAGAAATAGAGTGTGGAGGGAACGAGAGCAATGTGAGAAAGATTTTTTATTATTATTATCATAGAGATAAAAACACTATAGAACGTGTTGCGAAGTTGAACACTAGTTGAACTTTTGACAAAAGTGCAAGTGAACATCTAAAAAGAGATGTCCGTCAGCTGTTAAAATCGGCTTCACACATTTTGCAGACACGACCACAACAGTCGTCAGTGTAGGTGGTTTCAGTGCATTCTTGTCTTTAATGTGTGAAAAACAGAAAATGTTTGATAAGTGTTTTCTAGGGTTTTAGTCACTTCCCTTTCCTGTGAAGAGAATTGTTTCCTGTGATGTTTTGTACATGATGTTTTTTTTGCATAACATAAATGATACATTTGTGTTCTTATGATCAGTTGTTTAAAAGGTACAAATCTGCTCAACCTTTTCTGTAAAGTCTGTTCTTATAACTGATACATACATATAAGGCAGAAGTGCATACCATTCAGTGGTTCTAGGTTCTTAAATGAGGATTTGTGTTTTTCTTATTTATATCGTTGTATATAAAATCACAGCATGAATTTTTCAAGCAAAATTTTTTTTCCAGCTTCTCAAATGTGAAGATTTGCTTTTCTTTGTCTTTGTCGTTCTGTGTAACAGTAGGTAAAATAAAAACAAGGCAGATAGATAGAAGATAAACAGCAGATTAATCGATGATGACATATTTTTCCACTGTAGACCTATTTAAAATAATTGGATTACTGGTTACTGTGGTTAGGTCGTAGATGAAAAACATTCACCAGTTCCAGCTTCTCAAACCTGAGAATTTGCTGTATTTCTCTATCATAATTGTGGTTAAGTTATATCTTTCAACTGTCATACAAAACAAGAAGTCACAATTTCACAATGTCTAACTGCGTGTCAATCACTGCTCAGGCACACACATTCATTCTCCCTTGTGGGGGGAGGGGCTTAGGAGACCGTTTTGGGCTTTAGCGGAAAGGGGGGAGGGACTGAAGTTGTTGATGTTCAAAATTTTTCCTGGATCGTCGCAATCCTACCTACGGCACCTTTTTAATTATGAGAATAGTTGCATGATTTTCTGTCTATCAATTAATCGAATAATTGACTCATTGTAACTGATATTGACAATGATCATTAGTTGCAGGCAGCCCTACAAGAGTGTTTCCATCACTTGTCACTTTGGAGAAATTGATCAACGTATAAGAATTGAATTGAGGAGTACACTTGAGCAGTGATAGATACAAGCAGGTTTACTTTTCTTTGCCCTCTTTCTTTGGCCCCCCCCCCCCCCCCTCCATTCAGGACAGAAGCTAGTGCGAAGCGACAGAGTGTGTGAAGAGAGCGTGTGAATGGACAACAGAAACAGGGAATAAAAGAACCCATTAGCTTAGTTACCAAGTGCCTCTTAAAAGCCTTGGCTCTCCGTCTTTCCTTCACTCCCCTTCTCTCTCTCTCTCTCTCTCTCTCTCTCTCTCTCTCTCTCTCTCTCTCTCTCTTCCTCCCTGTTCACCTCCCCTTTTGCCCCCCCCATATCTCCTCTCCTCCACTTCTTTCCTCTCTTTTTATCTTTCCCTTAAACTCCACCTCTCGTCGGTTTGTTTAGAAAAGGTACAGAGCAGCAGGCGAGGACTCTCTGCCTCTGCTTAATTTCTTCTGCATCCTCCAGGCTTACCCATTATTTGTGTGTGTGTGTGTGTGTGTGTGTGTGTGTGTGTGTGTTTTATGTAACAGGAAGTAAGAGTAATTAGAAACAGGGTCTGTCTGGGACAATAGAAAGTAAAGAGAAAAATGGCGAGACAGATAGAAGCTGGGTCTCCCATACCATTTTTTTCCCCCCATAATGAAATCAAATTCAAAAAAACTGAATGTTTAATACAATATAGCTTTTATACATGTGTGAGGTGGATTTTTTTTATTATCAGTAATTAGGTTACCAGGCTGATGAATGGTCGAATTTGACTATAAATGCTAGTTCAAGTGTGCTTATGGACATTTTGAAATGCTGTCTGTAAAATATCTTCTCACTGCAGCCTCTCAGAAGTGTCAGATGCATATTTCTAATATAAAAACAAATCAGACATCGCTTGACTTCATTCAGGTTGATGGAAAAACACACCCAATCCACATTTAAGAATGCAATGCTTAAAATGGAATGCTTACAATGTTTGCATACAGCTTGCTTGGATGGAAATTGTTTGTTAGTGTAATAGTATGACAGTGTAGCCTCTATACTTAACCAAACTGTCAAGGTGCTCTTGAGCAAGGCACCGACTCCCCTCCATAGAAAGTTTAGCTGGGGAATTTTGGAAACATTCCACTTAATTCCCGTTTATTCCCATTAATTCCCGTTAATTCCTGTTAATTCCCATGGAAAGTTTCCAACGTTGAAAATTCCCAGAATTTTGCAACCCTATTCCCTATGCACAAAAAGGTGCAGAACATGTCAAGCTTTTTACAATTTCAGTTTTTAAGCAGCAATAACACTTTTGGTAATTTGACAGTTGTAGTGACATACTCCTAAAAATATATTACAAAATGCCTCTTCAGTCAGTCAAATAAGATATATAGAAGCAAAACATTTACTATTTGATTCTGATATGGCTTTTAAATCTGATATCAGTCTATAAACAAACTGATATACATGTGCTTCTCTAGTACAACAGTTGTGTCAATGACCATCAGATGACCGAAACAAGCTGTCATGTAAATAAAAGTTGGCCAGGTCAGAGAAGCAGACCTTCAACTTAATGTTTGTCGGCTTGATCCCCTGGATTGAGAGGGGAAGACGTAAGCCTGGAATTACAAATGCTGAAATGTCTTTGAGCAAGGTACTGAAGTTGTTTTCTAGGATTGTTTCTGTGGCTAATCCTTTGCAGTTTGACCTCATGATTATACAAGTTGTGACCTTGTGAAAACATAAAATCTCTTTCTAACTGGCAGCTGACATAATCTATAATGTATAGATTCAAACTAGCGATGCAGGGCCAAAACAAATCATTGATTAGGTGCTACAAAATGTCAGAATTCATTGGCTCTAATGGGACAATCTGGACTTGTACTTCCCAGTTTGCTGTAAATGAAGGGACATGGGCTACAAAAGGAAAATACTTATCATCATTATTGTGTTAGAGGGCACAATTGTGTGCATGTTTGTCTCTAGATAATGTGTTTTGCGGGTTGGGGGAATCACAAACCATCACAAATCACTGTTGCCTGCCTTCTCTTGCTCAATGTGTGTGTATTTGTGTTTGTGAGTGTGTGTCTTCCCGGGCTCTGGCCCAGCACAGAAGCAGACCTCTGTTGGAAATGTAATTCACATGAGGCTGGAGGAGCTCTAATGCTATTACACCACACACACACGCATGCACGCACAGCTGTGTTGCCGCCCACAGTCTCTGTGTGTACCTCTCTTTCTCTTAAACTCCTGTCCTTGTTTCCTCTCTCCCTCAGCTTGTCGTCGTGGTTTATAAAGATGAGTGATGCAAAATGAAAGGTGAAAAACTCATGTCTTTAGGGTGCCTCTGTGCCACTAGTCCAAGCTGTTGCTGTGTCAGTAGTGTATTCATTGAGTACAGCAGTCGGCTCGTCAGTTTATGAAGGCACTGAAGCCCTGTATCAAAAAAGGTAACTTTCAGAAGGAAAAACAGGAGTTTTAGACTGGAGTGGAAAGTTATGGTGCGTGTGGGAGAGAGAGATTCATCTGAGTTACAATTTTCTCTACCCGTTCTGGAAATGAAGTGTTTGTAGCTTTGTAGATATCAAGATTAACATGTAATGCATTAAAGATATACTGTAGGCCTACAGAAAGCAATGTGTTCTACAACCGAAGCGGCAACTAAATGGGACAGATGTTCTCAACTATGCAATATCGTTTTTGATGTTGTAGTTTAACATTTTCATCACAGCTGTGATGTTTTCTATGTTGGTAATGTAGCTAATAGTGTTGTCTGTTGGTGTGCGTCTTTGCTTTTCTCTGTGTGTGATGTTGTAAATGTGTCCGCAATAGCACAGAGGTAACGTTATGTCAAAAGAGAAACAGGCCCAGGAAGAAAAGGCTTGAGGTTTTGAGATTTCTCAGGAAATCAGGATGTACAGGAGAGAGAGAGAGAGAGAGAGAGAGAGAGAGAGAGAGAATATGGAGAAAAAGGAGTGGATGATCGCTCGAATTTTGCTTCAGCTTGAATAAAAAAAAGTATATATATTGTGTGTGTAATGTAATTTTATATTGTAATAGCAATTGATTGTTATAGTGAATTTTCTGGAAATTCAGTTGAGGTACAACAAAGGAATTAGCAGACAGAAAATGTCTGTTCTATGTCCTTAAAGTCCTTTCATCCCTGATTGAATTAAGTATTGAAATGTCAGACAAATCACTTTATTGCATTGATGCAAAACTCCTGTAAATCAAATACTATTTCATGAAACTGTCCTGTTCATTTGCATCATTGCATGCATGCACATCTGTGTATTTGTATGTACTTGTATGCATATATTTACCTTTTTTGCCTTTCTGTTTTATAAAGCACCTTGAACTGCTTTTGTATGAAATGGTGCCATACGGATAACATTTAGACTAAAACAACTTAAAATGGTCTAAGACAACCAAATGGATGGATATAGTGGTAGAAAATCGGTATAGTAAAATCTGTACTGATAACAGATCTCTTATGGATTGGAGTATATTGTGAATCGACTCAAGGTAAAGAACTGCTAGCTGAGCTTTAGCCTGCTGTCAGACAAGAGACGCTGTAATTGTTCTCTTCCCATTAACTGGATGTGTCTTCATCAGTGTCTGCCAGTATTTGATTAGGCCACACTTAACTTAATGCACTACCACACAAAGAGGAGCAGGAGTATGTGTGGGGGTGGGGTACTGTGGTATTGGTAGCGGTGTGATCGTTGAAGGATGTGTAATGTGTGTCAATGTTAGAAGAGTTTAACCACTGTAACCTGCGTGTAAGCCAGGATGCTTCGGAACAAATATAATAAAACGGCTTCATTGAAATTCAAATGAATAATTTTCTGTGTGTAGAGTCACCACAAATTTAAGTTTTATTTCCAACACTTTAATCACTGCGCTGTGGAACTCTGTTTTCTTTGTATTTCTGTTGGTGTGATACCCAGACAAAGACTTCTGTCTGACTGTATCACTTTCCTTTGCTATCATTTATCACTTTTCTCTGGGCTGTTGAAGAGAAGTGCTCCCATAATGAGTGTAACCCATGTTACTTTTCCTCTGTTTGTAGCTCCATTTATACCTACAAAAAACATGTATAATCTCTGTTGGCGAGAGAGGAGGAAGGGAAGATAATGTATTACTATCTACTAAATATATTCTTCTCTTTGGTTTTTCCAGCGGTTACGGCGGTTATCGACTAAATACCGGACAGAGAAGATCTACCCCACCAACGTGGGAGAGAGGGAAGAGAATATCAAGAAGAACAGATACAAAGATATACTGCCATGTAAGTACTGGTGCAAATGCATTTTAATTAATATAAATAATAATGAATATTTAGTCCATTAATGTGAATGGGATATACAAAATACCTCTAAAACTTTTCTAAAACAAACTGAACACTACACTAACCTAAAGCACATTTTAAAGGTCCTATGACATGCTGCTTTTTGGATGCTTTTATATAGGCCTTAGTGGTCCCCTAATACTGTATCTGAAGTCTCTTTCCCGAAATTCAGCCTTGGTGCAGAATTACAGCCACTAGAGCCAGTCCCACAATGAGCTTTCCTTAGGACGTGCTATTTCTGAGTCTGTAGCTTTAAATGCTATTGAGGAGGAGAGAGGGGGGGCAAGGTGGAGGGTGGGGGTGTGGCCTTGACCAACTGCCACTTTGCTTGTTTGCAAGCCATGATGTCTCTCTCTTTCTCATGGGCGGGCCAAATTCTCTGGGCGGGCAAAGCAGAGAAAGGGGAGGTAACCTTCCTCCTTATGATGTCATCAGGAGGAGATTCCAGATCGGCCCATCTGAGCTTTCATTTTCTCAACAACAGAGCAGGATACCCAGGGCTTGGTTTACATCTATCGCCATTTCTAGCCACTGGGAGACCATAGGCAGGCTAGGGGAACTCATATTAATGTTAAAAAACCTCATAAAGTGACATTTTCATGCCATGGGACCTTTTGAAAAACCAAGTTGCTTACTGCTTTGACTTATGGAGCATGCAACAGAACTGTAGGTGTACCATCAGGCCTAACTGTATCAGCCAGTGTAGCTCTCGGCTGTCTTGTTTCACTCCTACTTTCTGTTACTATGTTGTTTATCTTCCGTCATCTACTTTGCAATGTACCAAAATGATTCTCCAACACCAAACCTTAGACTAAATGTACACATTTAGATGAAAAACAAATGTTATCAAGCTAAGATGTTAGCCCTTGCAGATAGCCCTAGTGGCTATCTGCTAGTTCAACAATCTGGTTACCTCACACATGCATGCAGCTGAATACTTAATTTGACTAAGTTTCATATGCTATTTTTATGCAATGCCGTGACGTTATAATCTGTATGAAAGCTTGTGTCCTGCATGACAGCAGCATTAAAATATCATGTGTTTAGGTCCTCGGCTTTAAAGATAAGTCACTTTGTGTGCCAGACAAAATAGTTGAAAAATATTGTCAACGTTGTCAAATGTACAAAAATTACTTTTATAACCATATCGCCTACCACTGTTCAATTGTAGGTGACATTTCTTTAGACTACCCATTTCCTTTTAGGTGAAGGTAGGGAATGACAGAAAGGAGCTAGAGATTGAAACGAGAAAAGACACAGGCAGAAATTCACTGAAAAGTTTGTAGGAATGTGTACACACACATTTAGAACAAACACAGAAATCCAGTATGTTGTAATAGGTCATGTCTCACTTACATACACAGAGCTCGCGCTGTACTTAATGACCTGAGGGAAAGCTTCCATGACCCAACATCTGTCCTACTTCTTTTATATCTTTATCCTCTTTTTCTCCTCTGTCCATCAATCCATACATCTATTCATCCATTTATTCATTCATTAATGCTTTTAGTGAATGAGCTGCTGATAAGGCAAAGGAAGAACCGCTTCATCCGTAACAGATGTGCACACACACACGCACACACACACACACACACACACACACACACACACACACACACACACACACACACACACACACACACACACACACACACACACACACAGGAATGAGGATGTTGCTGTGTGTCCATTAACCCATTTACGTTATATTCCTCTCCAGTTTTTACTCGTTTGCCCTCTGTCTCTCACTATATCCCATTCTATCCATTTTCTGTCTTTTCCTTTTTCTCTTTTTCTTGGTCTTGTTTTATTTCATCATCAGTTTCTGCAAAGTTAAAAATATTTCAAATGCATCAAAGTAAATAATTCTTTCTTTTTTTTTTGTCCCCAGTCGATCACACTAGGGTGAAGCTGACATTAAAAACGACCAATCAGGACACAGATTACGTCAATGCAAACTTTATCAAGGTAAAAAAAAAAGCAGCTGAAATTCCTTTACTTTGTTGTTTGACACTTTGATTACAGTATTAGGAAAATGTGAAATAAAATGTGAAAAGTGTTATAAGTGCTGTATGAATCACAGGAACATCCATTGTGGAGATAATAAATATATATATATATATATACACACAGTGCTCAGCATTAATGAGTACACCCATGCTAAATTTGACTAAAAAGAGGAATAAAAAAAATCATCTTTTGGAAATTGATCTTAATGCCTTAATTAAAAAAATGAGGAAAAATCCAACCTTTAAGGACACCAATTTTCTTTGTGAATGAATAATGTATCATAAATAAATAAATGTTCTTCCTTAAAATACAGGGAACATATGTGAGTACACCCCTATGTTAAATTCCCATAGAGGCAGGCAGATTTTTATTTTTAAAGGCCAGTTATTTCATGGATCCAGGATACTATGCATCCTGATAAAGTTCCCTTGGCCTTTGGAATTAAAATAGCCCCACATCATCACATACCCTTCACCATACCTAGAGATTGGCATGTTTCTATGTCGGTTAGCCTAATAGCTGGTTTGATTTGCATTGAGAGATGGTTTTAAAGTGCCTTTACAGAATCACCTTAAAAAACAGTGTGGAGGTGTGATCTTACTTTCTCTCTCTTCTCCCCATCGCTCCCTTCAGGGTATAGATGGCCCAGAGGCCTATATTGCAACTCAGGGCCCACTGCAGAACACTGTCATCGACTTCTGGAGGATGAACTGGGAGTACAATGTAGCTGTGAGTATATGGCTCGTTGGATGGCGGAAAAAGCAGGAGAGATGAATTAGAAGAGCAGGAGGTTGATAAGATGGCCGAGTCCCTCTCTGACTCCCTCACTTGAGTGTTTACTGAATGGGAACACTTAGTGCCTAGTGCATTTCTTTTTTTTTTTTTTTTTTTATATGAAAGTGGGTGTAATGATTAAGGTAATCGGGGTGTGATTTGTGAAAAAAACAGAGGGGTGGTGGATGATTTTTGATCAAACACAACAAAACAAACCCCCCCCCTCCAATACCATGGATAGTGCCACTCGGCCAGGTATGCCAAAACACTTATTTATGGACTTCAATATTCAATGGAAAATCTCACAATGAAATAGCACAACATGGTGTCAACATAAAAAACAGCGCTTTCAAGCCGGGGAGCAGAGTTCACTTCCCGGCGAAAACAAAAGACTTTTGGCCATTTTTAGACCTTTATTTGATAGGACAGCTTAGACATGAAAGGGGAGAGAGAGGGGAGAATGACATGCAGCAAAGGGCCGCAGGTCGGAGTCGAACCCAGGCCCGCTGCGTTGAGGACTGAGCCTCCATATATGGGCATGCTCTACCAAGTGAGCTACACAGGCGCCTCCTCGGGAGCGTTTTAATCCGACCACGATCTTTCTCCTAAACTTAGCTAGTTGTTTTGGTTGTTAAACGTAATTGTTGTCGCCGCCGCATGATGCTCACTTTTTCTTGGCAAAATTCAACTACCATGGCCCTTGAAAGGACGGTCATCTAACCCGGCTCACAGTCACCTATTGGCGGCTAAATGCATCTACCAACTGCCGCTGATACGACTGAGCCCTGTAGCCGGCGTCCCGGAGCTCTGTAGCGGCTAAACACATCTAGCAACTGCCGCTCTGATTTTATCGTTCTATCGCACTATAGACTGTTCACGTTACAACGCTTTACTTAGTTTAAAATACTTTTTGTCCCCACCGGCGATAAAAATAAATCTGCAGACGCAGGGAATATAAAGACCAGAAAGGGGGAAATCCCTCGCACCCTGAAGGTAATTATAATACATATTTAATGTGGTTGTCAGGCAGATGGGGAGTGATTCTGCTTGAACCAGATGGATAGAAGAAGGGGGAGCTGTGATTAGGTTTAACTAGCACTCTGAAAAAGCTGGGAGATTGCTGCTGTGATAATTACTCCTGTAGGATCAAAGAGAATGATGTGAGATATAGATGTAAGAGTGAAACGTGTGATCAAAAATGATCTGAAGTCTGACCTACTACTGTGGGAATGGAGCATAAAGAGAGGTTGACTCTCAATTTAAGTTTTTCTTATTCTGCTGGGTACTCGTCTGAGTGTCTGGCAACTACAGCGTTACATAAATAGAACATACAGGAATGAATATTTTTGGAAACGTAAGATTTAGCTGTGAGAGGCTGAGTGTAAATATTGATCGCAGTCCTTCCTGTTTGTGTCTCTGCAGGTTATTGTGATGGCTTGTCGAGAGTTTGAGATGGGAAGGGTAAGGCTGTGATATGTAATCCCTTCTTGTATGTCTGTGTGTTCGTGTGAGGGCATATGTTGTATGTTCACGTGTCTGTACACACATCCATATTTTATTATCTTCACCAAGGTTTGTCTCGTAGAAATCTATGGAAAACGTAAATAGAAAGTAGTTTTATAGTTTTATTTTTTCCTTGATTCTTTTGTCCAAGATGTAAAATAACAAATGTAAATATAAATTGTTTAGCCTTGGTGAAGGTATTTCTAGTATTTCACGTTTTTCTTGCCCGCCTAAAACTGAACATTCTTTATTAAACCGGTGAAAAACAAATATAATAGAGCCTTCAAAAGTCACTATAAAAAAATAAAGACACAAAAACACAAACATACCACACATACAAGACATTCACCACACGATTCATTTTTAATACTCAAGTAGCATTAAGTGCAGTTATGACTTTTGGATAAAAACTGTTTGTGTTTTAATGGTGATGAATCTTTAGTATCAGGGTTTTTCCTGGCTCAGAATGGCTCAGACGCACAACAGTTAGCACGATCGGTCCGTGTACAGTAAAGGCAATGAGTCTGTGTTACCTTATTTGACAGAAATCTATGCATTTTCCTGTTATTTCTGACAATTTGAAAAACAAAAATGTATATGATGCTTGAGTAAATGAAAGCCAAATTAACAAAACTGGTTAAAAAAATATATATTAATATTGAAATAAATCACCTGGAGAGTACAGCCTGACTCTGGAGATAAAACTGAGATTAGTTCTCATATTCAAGTTTATGTTCTGCTTGTTCAACGGTTGTTTGGTAAATTGCTCTTAAAACACATTTGGAGAGGATTTGAATTGCTATTCTCAATTCTTATCATCTTGGTGCTTGTGATTTTCCTTTGGGGCTTAAACCTCTTTGGGGGGCCGCCAAAAATTCCTCTATGCAGGAAAAAACCCTCAGTATGCGCTGGGCTTTTTTTAAGGCAGAGGAACTTTGTAAAGATCTTCCGGGGAGGGGAGAAGGCAGCCAATGATCTTCTGGGCAGTGGTGACAACCCTCTGTAGCGCTTTCCTCTCTGCTGCTGTGCAGCTGGCAAACCACACACAGATGCAGTAACTAAGTCTGCTTGTATATTTATGTTTGTGAAAAGAGAAACTGAGAGGTCACCAATGGCAGTTACCAAAGCCCAAGACGTCAAGAAATTCACTGAACCAATACTAAAGTGTGACTGATAGCTCAAATAATTAGCATATGCCTCTAGAAATGTCTGTTTTGCACATGTAGGTATATAAAGTATGGTATCTATGTATTTAGTTGTTCTGTAAATGTCATCGTCGATGTTCCACATGTCACGTTAATTGCTTATTTCAAGCCAGAAAGTGTGTATGAACAGTAAGCTGTGGTATTTATCTGGTATTTTGTTCTCAGCCAAAGCTAACTCCTGTTTTCTTCTCTGGTTAGAAAAAGTGTGAGCGGTATTTCCCGCTGCTCGGGGAGGAGCCCATGAGTTTTGGCCCTTTCAGAATCTCCTGTGTAAGTAGACAAATCTCTGCTATCACAGCTGTGTGCATGTGTGTGTAACGAGTGTGTGAGGAGAGGAAAGGGGGTCTGTTGTTCTGGACTCCTGCATTTCTCACATTTTGTTCTAATGACCGTTTTAGTTAAGGATTGTGTAAATGTTCTTGCTGTCTCTGTTTTGTAGGAAGCAGAGCAGGCCAGAACAGACTACTTTATCAGGACTTTGACGGTGGAGAATGAGGACGTAAGTTCTCTCAATTATTGCTCAATCTATTCTTTAGACTTTACTTTATTGATAAAAGCCTTTTCATAAAACTTTACAAAATCACATGAAAATAATCATTCGTTTGGACAACAAAATGCTGTAAAACAAAGACACAAACATGTTCATGTATCATCACTGTACAACTCCACTGACAGTAGATGAATGCTAATATAAAAGAATCGCCCACACATTCACTTTCTCCTCTTTGCCTGATGATTTAATTCGCTGACCTTTCATCGACTCTTTTTAAACTAAAATATTCCTCTGCACGTCTCCCTGCAGGAAACTCGGAGGCTAACACAGTTCCATTATATGAACTGGCCCGATCACGACGTCCCCTCATCGTTTGACTCCATACTGGATATGATCGGACTGATGAGAGAATATCAAGAGAATGATGATGTCCCTATATGTGTGCACTGCAGGTAGGTACGGTATAGACATAATCTGCAGAGACACCGACACAGATCCACCAGTGTATGCACACTGTACCTAAGGCAACATTTAAAAAAAAAAAAGAGACCGATGCAGATGAGAAGATCAAGCAATGAAAGTAGACAGTGTTGTATACAATATAAATTACTGTACATGCCTAAAAAAAAATCGCTGGTTCTGGATCAAGACTCTTGAATCACATTTTTTTTTTCTTGCACGCGCTCTCGAATTGAATGATTCATGAGCTTGCCCGTAGTTTTCTGTGAGGAGGCAGTAAGAATGTGCAACAGGTGGCCGACACTGGTTTGTGTGTTTTTGAAATCGAGTTTCAACACCGCAGAGAAATGTTGCACTAGCGGCTATAACCGACATACAATTACACGTCCTCTCCTGGCAAAAAGCTACATTTCTATGTTTACTATTCAGCTGATATACTGTGTATATAAACTGTAGATTTGGTCGACTCTTGTTTCACCTGACTGATCTTGTTGAAAATCTTATTACAGCTGTAGTGATTAGAAACGATTGCTGTTGGCTGAGAATTGAAGTGTTATGTTGAACAATGATACATTTGTCACAAAGCAGTCTCAAAGATGACTGCACAGTTTCCACCAATAAACATCTTAACAGAAGTAGTCAACAAGAATGAAAACATTGATTCATGATGCCATAGATTTAAGTCCCCTGCTGAACACATGCATGTGGCGCACACACACACACACACACACACACACACACACACACACACACACACACACACACACACACACACACACACACACACACACACAGAGTCTCCATGTGTGTGTAATCAGCTATAATGAGCAGCCTGCGGACATTTCCTGGTTCCTCTGTTACACAGCAGGACCTGAAGCCGCGTCTCTCCGTCTGTAAAGATGCCTTGTGTGGGTCGATGTGCACTGTACTTTGTGTGTGGAGAAACTGTGCTTGTTAAGAGTAGCAGAGGCTCTCTGACAGCATGAGATACAGTTTTATGATTTTATGTGTCAGACACGATGCCACATAACCTTTAGCTCCTGTCTCCATCCTTGTGAGTGTCGTTACATACAAACATTCATGCATGTGGTTGAGTGTTTGTCTGTACTTAGTCTCTCTTTATTTATTTTTTATGTGGCCTCAAAAATAGAAATCTGGAGTTGATAGTTGTGAGGAGTGTGTTTTCGGTGGATTTATTTTTGCGATGAGAAGGAGGAAGCTCCCGAGTGTGTGTCTGTGTCTTTAGACGCGTTCTTCTGTTGAATCTAATCTGTATGACTCTGACTGTACAGTGCCGGCTGTGGGAGGACGGGTGCCATCTGTGCAATCGACTACACGTGGAACCTCCTCAAAGCTGGGGTATGTGAACACACGCACACACGCGCACACACACACACACGCACATTTTAAACACCAGATGCTATGTTAAGATTTAAAGTGAGAATTAACCCTTTGTTTTGTTGTGTTTTAAAGAAAATACCAGAAGATTTTAATGTTTTTCGGTTGATCCAAGAGATGAGGACGCAACGGCACTCTGCTGTTCAGACCAAGGTTTGTTCTTAATTTGTCTTTTTTCTTTTACGCACAGAATGGTATGTTGTAGTCATACTGCTCTAAATGAATGAAACATTTAATACAAACTGTTGGAGAAATATAGAAAAGATAAGAACATGATTTGACGCTAATGTGTATAGCTACCCAAAAGTGTTGCTGCAGCCAGATTTTCTATGCCTTCACACACCCTGGGAGATGAGGTGGACATTGTGTGATATTCGTCTGGTTGTCAAATGAGTAGGTTTCAACCTGTCCTCAACTGGTTGTTTTGAAAACATAAAAAACCAACAACATTAAGTTGCTGCCCCCAGAGGTTGCAAATGTGGTTTTAAAATTGAATTATTTGGTTACACAACTAGCTGCATTATGTATTACGCTCTTCAAGTTTGAATGACATCCCTTGGGCGCCCGGATAGCTCAGTTGGTAGAGCGGGCGCCCATATATAGAGGTTTACTCCTCGACGCAGCGGGCCCGGGTTCGACTCCTCTCTCTCCCCTTTCATGTCTTCTGCTATCCTATCAAAATAAAGGCTGAAAATGCCCAAACAATTATCTTTAATGACATCCCTTTATATTGTTCAGAATCTGTCTGAGTGACAGTTATAGCAGCGTTTCCTCCATAGCATAGCCTGTGTTGAGTCTCTTCATTCCTGTGTTACACCTGCTTGAAAATGGATTTCAGCCGGTTTAGCAGGGATGGACACATTCCAACCATTATTTTGAACTGGATTAGGTTGTTTCGCCACAGTTTTGACATGGGTGGGTTTGCATGTTTCTTGTGGAGTTCGCTGCAGCGGAGAGATGATTCTCAACTGGACACAACTAACATTTTCCAGTCACAGTTGTATCTTTGAGCAGCATCCATTCAAAATAATGAGCATGTCTCGACCTAACAAAGCACCCAGCGTCCTATGTCGTTTTGTACCTTATTTAGGGTGTCCATTCCCACAAACATGTCCTGACATTGAGAGGGGAAATTAGCCCTGTTGGATAAGTTATAGAATTGCCTTCTTCATAGAGACTGCTGGAAGCCGGTAACTGTAATGTAATTTCTGAAAATGCAGTGCAATACACTTACTGCTTTACCGGGAAAGTAATGCAATTAAATCAGTGTGTATCAGTGCAGGCCCTTCTCTTGTTTTCACACAGGTTGTGTTCCATAGCCATGTAAATGGATGTTTTTCAGTATAGACATGAGAATGTTTTTGCTTTTATATTGATTTGCTGAAACCCTTTCTTCTTTTCCTTCACCTCTCATCTATTTACCTTATTATCTCTCTCTCTCTCTCTCTCTCTCTCTCTCTCTCTCTCTCTCTCTCTCTCTCTCTCTCTCTCTGTGTTTTTGTCTCTCTAGGAGCAGTATGAGTTAGTTCATAGAGCGATCGCCCAGCTCTTTGACAAACAACTGCAGCTACTGGAGAGCTCCACCAACACGCAGATACATGATGGCATGGTATGAAACACACACACACACACACACACACATATTGTGCGTGCTGTCTGGTGTTAAAGAAAGACAGGATGTCGCTGAGTGACACACTCAGAGTGGGAAATAAAACACAAATAATTAGTCACAGGGGAGGGATAGGGTAGGAGGAATAGAAGAGAGGGATAGAGAGGCCTTCAGAAAACTTTGCTCTTTACACAGACAGAAAAAAAAAATTAAGAGTTGCAGAGTTTGTGCCAAAAAAGAGCTCTCCTCTGCAGGGTAGTCTCAGGACGGCATACAGTTAGACCTATTTATTAGAGCTGGGGGAAAAAAACAAAACTTTGCTCTGTCAATCACCACTGCCCTCTTTCTAATTTACTTCACACTATCCTCCATTTCCCCCAAACACGCACGCGCCATATACAAAGTGTCCTCAATTGTCCCTGTTCCTCCTCCCGTTGCAGAAGTACAACCACACCAAAAAGTTTACTCATGACAAACCTAACCGATTTAGAAAATCAAAGAAGCAGCAAAAGATTCGTCCTCAGTGGCTTATCTTAACTTTAAGTGCAGTTCGGTGTAGAGCTTTTTTTAAAATCAAATCCGGTGTTGGAACATTGCAGGTGAGAGACAAATGGAAACAATGAATCTGTAATTGATCACTAATCCATAGCTCTCATCCATCATCCCACATCATTACTCTGAAACTAACGAAGCTACGAGCTACTCTTCATTGGAAGTATTTAAGCTGCAGAAACACCACACTCACACACCACACTTACTGAAAGCTACACTACAAGCTTCTCAGAAAAAGTGTTACATGAAGCACCTACTGTTGATTAATATGATGAACAAATGCATTATTATTGTATAACTATTAAGTAATGTATTGACAAAATTAAACAGAGTGAGGGACCGGCACCAGACCAGCTCCCACCCTGCTTCTTTCAGGACAGGTTGGCAGTCGGTCCCAATTTCTCCCTCTCTGCTATGAAATAAACAGGGGTGTAAGAGCAGAATTTAGATCATTTCTAAGCTTTTTAATCTGCTGTAGCATTTGGTTGTGATTCCCTGCTACTTAGTGAAAAAAGAAATGGCTCTCTCTACTTGAGAGGTTACATGATTGTAGAAATAGCTACTCTACCCCACTGCTACTGGGAAATGTAGTTAAACTAGTAGTGCCACTACTCCCCAACACTTATGTGGATCTGTGAAGATAAAAGACAGAGAGCCAGAGGACAGAAGCATCAATGAGATAGTGTGCAAGATTGACACACTTAAAGACAGAGGACACTGAGAGACGATGAGAGAGCGCATTGGCAGCAATCCAGGAGTTGACTTCCTGCTTAGGAAGCTCTGATGACCTCACCCCTCTCCCATAATGCACTTTGAGTCTGAGAATAGACACGCATCCGTTGGGAAAGGGAGACCCTTGCAAGAGACGGTCACAGGGACACACGCAACTATGTTTACATCAGAAAAGGCTCAGCTGATTCACTTTCTGTAAGCTTCCAGTATCTCTAACATGGGGAGAAGCTTGACCACTGAACTGTACTACACGTTTACTACTTGTTTTGAGGTTTGTGCTATTAATCATTTGTTAAGAGTGGACGTGTGTATGTGGAGGAAGACAACAACTCCAGTACAAGTTTGTTGCTACTCAATATAACCTTTATCGTCATTATCTTACGAAGTTGCAAGTCCAAAAGCGTGCGCGGGCACGCACGAACACACACACACACACACACACACACACACACACACACACACACACACACACACACACACACACACACACACACACACACACACACACACACACACGGTAAAACATTATCAGTGTGCTGTACTGACTCAGTCCATGCACACATTGACTCATGTCTAGTCAGCCATTGTTAGTGGCTAAAACACCCACATAGGTGCTCTCAATGGCAGTACGAACAATAAGCCTACACATATACACGTCCCACACACGTTTTTCTGCTAGCACGCAGGCGCCATTGTTTGCAGGAAGTGTTCCTACCCAATTTATTCTTCACAACACAAATGGACATACAGCCAAACAAGATGTTATCAGATCCTCTGTCTTTTCTTCACGTACGCTGAGCGTGCTCAAGTTAGTTCCTCGGCAGACTCATGCAGACACGTAGAGCTGAATTGGCCTGATTTGGCCCGCCGTCTTGAGTTTATGACGACTGAAGTCGTCCCGTCATCTTCTCATTATCAGAGTGGAGAGCGAGTCAAATTAACGAGTCACGGGGGAAGAGAGGAGAGGAGGAGGAAGCCAAGAGTTGAGAGGAAGAGAGAGAAGATTAGTCGGGAGGAGGAGAGCTGCTTTCAGAAACAATTTGGATCTTTCAGTGAAGCAATTGCAGCAACTTTCTGCCTCTGCTCCAGAAACATGTAGGAGAGAAGAAAGAGCGAGTAGGGAGTAGTTAGAGAAAGCGGTGCTGTACAATTCAACAACAATACAAAACTTACAATGTGAACTGAAATTAGCCATTTCAAAAATTCTGCAAAACAAATAATGTGTAAAGTCATATAGATGATTTGACAATTATCAAGGTAATTTACAGCTAGCAAGACCATAATTGTCTTTCTGCATAATTCACCCTTTTAGCCATACATACACAGAAACACAAAGGTTCTTAGGCCGGCAGTACATGCAAAACAAAATCACGTTTGGGATACTGACAGACTGAAAATACCAGCACACTCACTACAGCTCAGGTGTGTTAATTTAAGACTCAAAGCTCAATGGATTTTTTTTTTTAAAGGCTAAATAGGAGCAGAATCAAAAATTCCTTACAACGACAAGTAAACAGAGAATTCTCATCATCATCAAAACTATGGAAGTAAAATGTACTAATGTTGCCTGAGCATCAGTGTATTAGGAAGCCGTAAGTCTCTGAAAATTTGAATAATTTTGGCTAGCAATTTGACACACTGCAAAGTAGTATGTGCTGACTGGGACATTATATATACAGTTACAACATAAACAGTGCTCTCTGGGGGACAAATTATGTAATGGAGACACTGTTTCTAAACTGCCTCAAACATATCTTTGACATTTCTATACTGGTCTTCCTTTTTACTTAGTGGCTGTGTTGAGCAGCTCTGGCTCTTTGTGTATGAAAACCCAGAGTTACCCATTAAACTGAAAAGTGTTCATAGTTGGGTTTGTGTGTGTTTTTCCAGGATGAAAGCAGTCCAGTTAAAGCAGTCCATCAGTCTGACGATGAGAGATGGGACACACCACCTCCAAAACCTCCCCGCATACGCAGGTAAAGCAGATTTTATGGGTTAGGGTTTTTTTTTTATTTTATTTTTTTTTATATTATTATTATTATTATTTTTTTTTTTAAGCTTGGTCTGTTCTCGCCTGCTTTCTTAAAGTTCACAAAACACTTTGAAGTTGAAGTATAAAATAACCCGCAGTCATCCTCCACATAGATGAATGAACAGGCTCACACAGAAGTGGGCAGTGGGTGTTGTGTTTTGTAGGAGGAACGCAACAAAAGAAAACCAACCAGCCTAGTTTGTGTGGAGCGCAGAATAAAAACAAATTAAACTGACCAAACAGAAGCAGCAGGCGTTGTTTTCACCAGAGCTTTCTGACACATTAGTTCCCCGTCAGCCCACAGACACACCCAGCCTCCGCTTTACTGAAGTGAACTTCTGTTTGGCTGTCAACAACTGTGTGGCCTGAGGGGGAGCTGTATTCATAGATCATTTTGCAACTCTTTACAATACTTTGCAACACTACATGGTGTTGCATGTACTACAACCCTAGGCTAGTTGAAGTAGAACGGCTATATCTTTCATCTCCCCCTCTTTGAGAACAAACACACACATGCTTTTTCACACTTACAGGCATATGGTTGGTATCTGCTATCTGTCATATGCATAAACACACATATATATGCCCTCTCTCTTTTCCTCTATAACTCTTTTTTTTTTTTTTGGCACATTCCCCACATTTATCCCCCCCCCCCTTCCCTCTTCCTCTCATTTTTAATTTTGCTGTATGTGCCCAGCAGGGGATGTGCTCCAATTTCTCTCAGCCAGTTCATATTCATCCACAGAAGGCTGCTATCTATGTATGTATGTATGTATGTATGTATGTATGTAGCAATACATACACTTTACTACTTTTTAAACAAGCCGGGTAAGTGCTCAATGAGTTGCTTTAGTTGCTTTAATGTCACAGGGGACATCTCGTTGCCAAGAGACTATTTCACTTAATTACCTGTTGCTAGAAACATTGTCTAAAAATGTCCAGCTTGTCAGCATGTTGTGTGTCTGTGTGTGAATCATTCGCTCTGCGCTTAGCAATGTCATTTATCACTCTTCATTTTCATTTGGCTAATTTTAAACCTTTCTAATAGCAGAAAAATCTGAGCCCACATGACCTCTGTTGTGTTCTCTTACTGCACTGAAATGATGGTGTGCTTAATTTGTCTTCTGTACCAGGCAGCCGGCTTGATGGGAAAGTTAACATTTTTTTTAAGAGGTCCTAATTTTGGGATGTAGCTGCAAGTGATTTGTTTACTGAAAAGTTTCTTTCCTGCTCTAAGCAAAATATACAAATTTGAACTCGGAGATGCTGCCAAAATACTGTCTCTGTGTCATCCCTGAGTTTCCTAAAGGAATAATATCCAGGCCTAGTTTAAGCCTGGGAGTATTTAAGTGATGGTGATGGTGAGAGCTATTTTTACCAACATAGTCCACATTCCCACATGCTCTGTGTGTGCGTGCGTGCGTGCGTGTGTGTGTTGGGTAGGGGGACATTTTTGTTGCTTGTTTTAGAGAAAAAAAAATACTGCAGGAACTCCAATTAGGCTGGCATCAAGGTCACAGATACTGAGTCATGGCTTTTACACACATATTCACAACCACACCCTGAAGAGTCATATCCTAAACCAAAATGTGTCTGTAGCATCTCAAATCTCAAAAAACAACTGTCAAGTACCAAAAGGTGGCATTTAATGTTGTGTCAAACTCTTAGCCTTCTGTATTTTTTTTATAATACCTTCGATGATTTAAAAAAAAAAAGTTTTTTATGTAGGCAACATTTTGTACAGCTACTGTGTGTTAAGACTACATTAAATTATGCATCTGAAAGGTTTTACTTATTTTGTTGAATCAAAAAAAGGTTTTGTAGAAAAGAAGAAAAAAAAGGAGGGGAAAAAGAACCATTCAAACAGTATGAAAAATATAGGATACTGTCCTTAAACCTCCTATAATCCTACAAAACATCTTGGACCTAAACCTGAAGCACTGTTATTCTCTCTCTCTCTCTCTCTCTCTCTCTCTCTCTCTCTCTCTCTCTCTCTCTCTCTCTCTCTCTCTCTCTCTCTCTCTCTCTCTCTCTCTCTCTCTCTCTCTCTCTCTCTCTCTCTCTCTCTCTCTCTCTCTCTCTCTCTCTCTCTCTCTCTCTCTCTCTCTCTCTCTCTCTCTGTGTGTGTGTGCTGGTGCTACATTACAAAGGATCAGCAAAGAAACCGAAGCACTCGAGCTGACTGTTTCCAACCATGACCTGTTTCTCACCTGCATCGTTGTTTCTTGTAGGATTTATTCCTGTTTTAGCTGCAGTAATGAGAGGGAGAGAGATTAATTCTTATTATTTGCAGACAGTCACATTGATAATAATCTAATCCGGCTAAACTGAAACAAATATTTGTTGCAGAAGTGATCTAAATCGGTGTAGTTTGGGTGTGCGGTTCGCTACTTCTCTTGGATGTCTGTATGAATCTATCCTCGGCACAACCTGAAACCAGGAAGTGTCTATTTAAGTTTTATCACCTTCTAGCGCATCCCGCCACTGTGAACACTGATTCAAAAAAATGCAGCATCTTCCCTCTGGAGCACATGCATGCGGAGGGCACAGTGCACTCGTGTGTGTGTGTGTGTGTGTGTGTGTGCGTGTGTTTGAGTTTATGTGGGTGGTGCATGAATTTCAAGTTCTGGTGAAAGCATCTGTGTGCATACATGTGTGTAGGAGTTTAGGTTGTATGGGTGTGTACATGTGTGCGTACTATTTATGTGGCCTAGGTTAGCTCTTAACTGTGTCACCAACATTATGGATGGTTGTAGTGTAGTTTATACTTCAGGGAGTGGAAGAACCTGGAGTGCATAGTTAGTTGTATATGATGCTCTTTGAAGCATATTTCGAAATAGTTGCAAACATTTAATAAATCTTTTTTAACACAGTAAATTATAGTTACAAACAGATAAGGATTTTTAAGTGTTGACTAGTGTACAGTATTTTTCAACAATTATAACTTAAACGCTATTAAGGAAAATAAAGAGAAAGTAGTAATAAAACAAGGTACTAAGTATTTGGTACACTGGTTGTGTTGCAGGGTAGTGGATGTGTCTGGCAAAAGTTAGAGAAAGTTCTATGTGTTTGTTGTTTGTCAGTTATAGCCACTGATTTTTACTGATTACCATTTATTATTGTTTACATAGATTATTATTTTCTACAGTTAAACCAATCAAATTAAATTAAAATTAAATAAAACTCCTTAGGAATGATTCAGTGTAAATCATTGCATGCTTACCATGAATAAACAAAAATACTTTTATGATGAGAAAACTTTTTGACTGCAACTCCAAAGTTGCTCAAGAAAAGGAAGTCCCCTGTCCTTCTAGCTTGCAACATCTCTTGTGTCTGACTTTCTATCTATACGTCTTACACACACACACACACACACACACACACACACACACACACACAGCACCATGTGCAGTCCTACATTAGCTCTTGCTTCAGTCATGTGCTCTTGATTTAGCACACCACCACATCCTTTCTGTATGTATATATTTGCATGCATATGGAAACGTATATTCTGTGGAGTGGAACAGTCTCATGAAGTATAACTTTTGTCACAACCTCAGTATCCTGTATATTTTTCACCCACCTACACTGCATTTATCTATACGTGTGTAGGGGCTAGGGTCATGTGTACTAACACAGACATTCACTGAAGTAGCTGGTAGATGACCAGATGCTTGTACACTTCGTTAGCTGAAAAACACTACCATTTTTCTATGGACCAGAAGTGATGTAAGTAAGTTGCTGTACAGAAAAGAATAGAATAAAAGCAGAAAATACAAGAATACAATGCTTTAATATCCCTTTTGGGTAAATTGTCTTCAACTCTGCACTGCAGTTCTAGAAACATTATATACACAATACAGTACATTCAGAGGGATAAACTCTGTGGTGGTGATTCAGTCTGTTTTCAATTTGCTTGACATCAACACATCATAACCTTAAATCCAGAAAATATGGGCGAAACATACTACGCATACATCTGAGGAGATGTAATTGGTCTCAGACATACTTTGTACATATAGCTTTTTTTCTATTCTGCCACCTAGTGGTAACTAACTAATCTTCACAACATGAACAGAAACTACATTTTAGTATGAAAATGTAAGTTTATTTCATCATCTTAGTTTCATAATTTCCTTTTTAGATGGAGAATCATTTAAAACGTGGTTGTCCAACTGTCTGGAAGTTGTCTGACCAGTATGATTAAATTATTTCCTTTTTCATCATTTTCTTTTCCTCATTGCCTGAACCACAGTCTTCAAACTGGTTTCTTTCTTTCTTCTTTCTTTCTTTATTTCTTTCTAAAGCAAATAGGTTAGATTTGTACTTGTAACATGCAAACCACGTATGTTAATGCGTAAAAGCAAAATACTATGTTGGTATACAAATAAATGCATTTTTCATCACAGTCTTACTGTGAATGTACAATTTTGGCTTAGAGTTTGGTGTTTAAATTACAGCGTTTGTGTTATTTACTTTTTGATGCTCAAAATGTAAGTGTGTGTGTGTGTGTGTGTGTGTGTGTGTGTGTGTGTGTGTGTACTATCCATTCAATGAAAAGCTTGTCTGGTTTCAGCTCTTTTTTCTTTTCTTTTTTTTTTCTTTTTTTTTTTTTTTGTCTCTCTCTGTCTAGTTCCCAGGCTGAAGGTGATGTGAAGGAGGAGATACTCCAGCCCCCAGAGCCTCACCCCGTACCCCCCATTCTGACCCCGTCTCCCCCTTCAGCCTTCCCCACCGTCACCAACGTACGGCAGGACAACGACCGCTACCACCCCAAACCTGTCATACACGTCCTGGCTACCACACAGGTGAGTCTCTTTATACAGAAACATACACATTTGCACGTAGTTGTTGGTTCTTTTTCTACTATGTCAAGTTTGTTGTGTAATTAAGTACACAGCACATATCTACGTTGTGTTTCTGTGTTGTTGTTTTTTTGCAGATTCTACAGATATTCAGTTAACTGTCACACGAAAAATGCAAATCTCACAAATTCAGAAGCTGGAAGTGGAAAATATGTGGCATCTCTGCTTGAAAAAGGACTTAAGCGAACAATTTTCTGTTGGCTAATTGTTTCTGTTCTACATTTAACCATGCATGCATGCATATATATATATATATATATATATATATATATATATATATATATATATATATATATATATATATATAGTAATCCAGAAATACTTATAGATTATACTTACAGATGTTTTTGTCTTCTTTTGTGAGCAATTGCTACATATTTAAGATGTTTATTGCCTGTATGTTTCACTTTCACTTAATAATTAAGATGACCTGCCCTGTTTACGCCATTGAGCCCTTTACAGTCTTAACCTGAGAACCCAGCAGTTAGATTTTCTAGGAATTTTACACTTTTTTGGGAGAAAGAAATTGCTGGATCAGCGTGCCCCAAATACTGACTCTGACTCCCTTTCCGACATACCCCAAGACATGGAAGATTTCTGTTTTCTAATGCTGCGTTTGCAAAAGGTGCTTGAATGTTTTCATTTTCTGTTCCCTTCAGAATAAAGAAGCAGACCAGCAGCAGAACAAGTCCGAACCCAGTCCGAACAAGCAGACCAGTCCCTCAGAGCAGAAAGACCAAGATCTACAAAGTCGAAAACAGCAGACTCAGGTCTCAAATCTAGATCTCAATGAGAACTATAACAACAAATCAACATCGTCAAAATCCGAATCGGGCCAAAGCCAGACTCAGACTCCCTCCTCGCCCCTCTCGCCAGCTGTTGAATGTTCTGGCGCCCCTCGGATCGAGAGGAAGCTGAGCATTGAGATAAAAAAGGTGCCGTTACAGGAAGGACCTCGTAGTTTTGACACTTCCTCCTCCATGGGAGTAGCAGGTGGACTAGGCAGCAGTTCAGCCAATAGCGCAGGAGTGCTGCAAAGAACCCACGCGTTCAAAGCCCGTTCTGGCCAGTCCCTGCTGACGTCTAGCTCCTCGCTGTCAGAGGACTCGGGCACAGAGGGAGGGGCGGGCGGATGTGGGGAGAGTAATGCAGACGGAGGCGTCCTAGCCAGACCAAACCACCTCCCCGTGAAGAACCAGAAGGGGGAGACACATGGAGGGGAGAAAATGGAGGTGAAGACCGGCCATGCATTGTGGGCTCAGGCCCGCAACAGCCCTGACAAACAGATCCCCAAAACCTCCTCTTCGTCTTCCTCCTCAGACCGCGTGGCTCCATCCTCATCCTCCTCCTCCCACCTCTCCTCCTCCTCTTCCTCCTCCTCCTCTACTCCCGTTAGGACTGCCCTGAGCTTCACCAACCCCCTGCACTCCGATAACTCGGACGAGGAGGAGGGTGTAGAGATGTCCGGGGGAAAGGAGGGTTATCGTACTAATGTATCCACGGTGACGGCCATGGTTACTGCATCCCCTCACCACGGAGACCAGCAGCCGGTCCGGAAGGTGTTGCCCATGTCGATCGCAGGGCAGAGCACTCCGTCGCCTTGTGCAACCACAGCAAGTATGTCAGTCTGCTGCTTTATTGAGTCATGAGAGCATAATGAGTGAATCTAATTCCTTTAACTAACTGGCTGCTTTCCCAACGTTCAAATAACCACTTTATAGGAAGTCAGATAAGTAGACATCTGGATTAACTGAATACATCCGATTCAGAACATCTGTTTGATGGTTCATTAAAACACTAAACTGACTCCACTAAACACTGAAGGTCTAGTTGGGTTCTACTTACTAAAACTCTTGTCAAAGCACTGAGAGTAACTCCCAAGAGTACCAACCACACACACATAACGCTCAGAGAAACCACACGGTAGAGTCATTTTCTGGCTCAGTAAGGAGACAGAGGTCTCAGACAGACCACATGCTAATGATAACTTGTATCCTTCGACACACACGCACGCGCACACACACACACACACACACACACACACACACACACACACACACACACACACACACACACACACACACAGAGGCAGAGAGACCAGGAAGAAAGGAATAACAAGGAAAGAGTGAGTGAGATGCAGAAACCGAGTGAGATAGTTCCATTGAGTCTCATTTCAAGCATGTCTGTATGACTAATTGGTTTGCGAGGAATGCTGCAAATATTAACAGGCAAACATCTGTCAAAACAACTCCTCTTTTCTCTTTCAGCTTGTGTGTGTTTGTCTGAGCGAGTGGATTTGTCAACCAAAGAAAGATCGAAAGAAATCCTTGTTTTTGTGTGTTTTTGTTGCAGTGCAGTTGTTTGTGTGTGTGCATGTTGGATGGTGAAGGATCAACACTGCATGATAAATACACATTGGCCAACTCTGTGCACGTTGGGTTGAACAGAGCAGTGTCACGCTGTTTTTTTTTTTTTTCGTTTTTTTTTCATCGGTATGGCCTCACTGTCGTGATCGCAACTAAGAGATGTGGTTTTAATCTTCTGGGGTGTAAAAGAATGAGATCACTGCTTCTCCTTTTGTTGATTTCAAAATCTTTGAGATATTGAAATCTGATTCTTGCTGTGACTATGAGCTGACATGGAATGGTTTGAAATCGACTTTGGCTTGGAACGGTTTTGATCTTGAATGGGTTCAAAGCTTGATGAAATAAGACTTAACTGCATTTTTAAATATTTGGATTTAACAGTGAGGGTGCATGATGTAAATCAATTTGCCAGCAGTGAATATGTGTTCAAATAAATAACTGGAAGATAAAGAATGGGTTTAGTGTACAGTATAGTATATATAACACAGAGTTTATTGCTGCCTTCCAGTTTTATAAATCTGATATATCAGCCGATAGTAATTCTTTTTTTAATACATTACCACATAACATATAATTGCGATCCCTTGATTTTTTAATATATTTTTTTATGTCACGAAGATGCATACTGTGTAAAAATCCGCTATAATTTAATATGGCCAAGTTATCCATCGAGCTCTTATTAGTTTTATGACAACATTTAGTCAATGACAGGAAATTATTACGTTCCCTTAGTTCCTAATGTTTTTTTTCAGTGGTAAGCAACTGCAGTTCACCTGACTTCAATCCCATCTGATCTGTCCGGATAATGGAACCGCCCAAGATGCTGCTCCAGATGAAAACCCAACACAAAGAATGATGCACTGCTGTTCAATGTGCGAAAAGAAAAATGATTTTAAGAATAATTTGGAAGCATGCTTAGATTTGGAGCTATATACTACAGAGAAAGTTGCCTGTTTGAGGCTTTTATAAGTTGGGATGTTGAAGACAGGAGCTGACAGTTGCACACACATAAAAGATGCAATGTTTTTTTTATTTTAAATTCTAGTGGTCAACATTTTGCCACATCCTGCTTGTTTCAGGAACCAAAAAGAAAGTACTTTGTTAAAAGTTACAATGACACAACATTGTAATCCTTCCTCATTTGTATTAGAGAGCAGGGCTGCACGATACGACCTAAAATCAAAATCGCGATTAATTGCACATTTTACCTCGATAACAATTAATGAACGATAATTAAATTTTTTTTGTGATTCGTTTTTTTTTTTTTCTTTTCTCATAGTTCATTGGCAAGGTCAGTACTGTAAATAAACAAATAATAAGCAATGTCTGGCATCATGCACTCCTGAAGTATTTCCAATATTTCAAATAAATGCAGAAATGTTGGCCTTCCAGTCCTGAAGTGGACTAGTTTGTGTTTTGGTCTGCTTGGCTTTCTGGCACATACTTTATTTGGGCTGCGGGACGCGCTTTGGAATCGGTTATGAAACGCTGATGGCTGCTGTTTGATTGGTTGCAAGAATCTAACGACAGTTGCATTGAGCAACTTACTGCTTTGTGGAGAAAGTTGGCAGGCTGCTTGTTTACAATGCTTTAACAGTCAGTGGCAAACTAATGAGACAGAATTATATAGAAACATAAAACCGTTAAAAAAGTAGAAAACCAATGGATGCAAAGTTTGAGTGAAATATGTAAAACATTACAAAAAACCTAAGCTAGAACATTACAATGGGGATGAATTAAAGGTACACTGTGTAGTATTTTATTAGCTAAAATAAATGTCTTCATTCATAAATATGTCCTCATTGGTGTAAAATTACCTCTGCCAGTGATCTGACTTTATCCTCGTAAGTGAAGAATTTCTTATCAGTATTTACATCGGACGGGCAAGTCCAAGGAGGCTTCCATGTTGTTCCGCCATTTTGAAAAACTATAATCGCTGAGAGGGACATAAAGCACTAGCCTATCTGTCTAGCTAATCCACAACGTGTTTTCGTTCAGAGCCAGCGTCACGTGACTGAAACCAGCTGAAACGGAGAAGGAGATCAGTGACAGGAGCTTGTCACTGCCCCGGCAAATTTGAAAGCCTGCACTACACTTTAGTTCATAATGGAGGATCATACTCATGCCGAGCTACAGGAGAAGGAATCCTCGTCGCCAACAAAGCGAAAACTGGGAGACATGTTTTCATAGCTTCTTGGTACATAACGGCTACCGTAGTTGCAACACGCATTTGAAAAAGCGAGGCGCTAGAGAGCACTATTCATTTGAATGCAAAATACAATTTCACCGCTAGATGGGAGAAATTCCTACACAGTGTACCTTTAAGTTCTCCCTCTCCTGTCTGAAAATGTAATCAAATGATAAGAATACAAAATAAATAAAACGATAAAATAGACAAAATGTTCTAATAAGTGCCTATCAAAAGCAATGCTTTGCTATCAGTGTAATTTATGTTTTAATCAGGATATTAATATTAGTAGCTGAAGACATTAACTTGCTAGGGATTCAACTGTTATTTCAGTTTGTCTTTATTGAAACACAACCAACATTGCAACAAAAGCAAGTGCACTCTACATTTCCTGAGTCTCCTCTCTCCGTTGGTAGCAGCAGCACTGACTACAAGTGACTACCAGCCTTAAAACATGTCTTCGTCTTTACAGCTGGAGTTTGTAATTGCCACGTTAACTGCACTTCAGTTAGATCAGGAACAGCAACATAATGTGGCTCTCGCCCTCATCGCTTAACCTGCTGTACAAACACCTTGTGTTTTCCTGAAAATGGTGCCATGCTAGATTAACTTAGCTAGTTGTACCTAATAAATTGGCAGCTGCATGTGCTTCCTGTTTACTTAAATCGTACAGTAAGATATGACCATCACAGCGTGAATGGCTGAAATAGAAGAAGCGTTACTTTATGGTCAATAGATTGTCTGCCAAGAAACGAGGCTAACGACATTACACTTAAAGGCAAAAAACTCTTCAAAGGCAACACCTCGACCCTCAGAGCCTCACAGTTCATTCCAGCTGTCTTGCTGCCTTTTCCCTCCAGATGAATGGGAGAAAATGTAATTAAGGGGTCAGGCTTCCTTAAGAGACCAGCCAGAGAGACGGACACACTCATAGTCGTTAAAACGACCTTTAAAGTGCTCATATTCTGCTTTTTGGCTTTTCCCCTTTCCTTTATTGTGTTATATATCTTTTTTGTGCACGTTATAGGTTTACAAAGTGAAAAAGCCCAAAGTCCACCCCAAAGGGACTTACCATCTCCAACAGAAAACACTGTTCACAAACTGCTCCAAACAGCTCTATTGTAGTCCAGCCTTTACTTCCGTAAATCTGTTTACTTTAGTTATTAACCAGTAAAAGGCCCAGAAATTAAATGTGAATTATTATTTATCATTACATAAACAATTTCCTTTGACAGTAGTTACATGTTGAGGTTACCGCTACAATTTGTAACACACACACACACACACACCTCACAAAAAGTTAGGGATATCTGGCTTTCGGGTGAAATTTATGGAAAATGTAAAAAGTTCACGCTACAGTGGTATTAAATCATGAAAGTAGGGCATTTAAGTAGAAGCATGCAATGGTGATTTCCTCATCTCAAAAAAATTATTGAAAAAAAAAGCCAAAAAACAGTGGTGGTTATACCACAACAAAAAATGTCAATGTCTGAATAACTTGTCATGTGCCCTTGAGCATCAATTACAGCTTGACAACAACACCTCATGCTGTCCACAAGTCAAGTTATTGTCTGCTGAGGCATGGCTCCCCACTCTTCTTGAATGGCAGCCCTCTGGTCATTGAGGTTCTGGGGTACAGAGTTACGGGCCTCAACACGGAGACTCAGCTGATCCCATAGGTTTTCTATGGGATTCAGGTCTGGAGAAAGTGAGGGCCACTCCATTTGAGGTACCCCAGTCTCCAGCAGCCGTTCCCTAATGATGCGACCTCGATGAGCTGGAGCATTGTCGTCCATGAAGATGAAATTAGACCTGTGTTGTTCATACAGGGGCACAATGACTGGATTCATAATGTTATTCAGGTAGTATGGGCTTGTCACTGTACCATTCAGAAAGTGTAGGGCAGCTCTGTATTGACTAGAGACAGCTGCCCACACTGTACCACCACCACCACCACCAAAGGGTCGTCTGGTGACAACAGTGGCTGATGCATAGCGCTCTCCTTGACGTCTCCAACATCGTCGGCGGCCATCATTTCTGCTCAGCGTGAATCGACTTTCATCAGAGAACAGCACGGAGGCCCACTGGTTCCTCGTCCAGCAAGACGATGACGCCTGTGCCTGGTGGTGTGGTCAGGTACCCTTGCAGGTTGTCTAGCACGCAGACTACGCTGATGTAAACGGTTTCGAATGGTCTGACGTGACACTTGGGTGCCTCTCACCTCCCTTAAATGTGCCTGGAGTTGAGTGGCATTCATCATCCGGTTCCGCAGGGCACTGTTCACAATGAAGTGGTCATCAGTGTGGGATGTGGCCAATGGGCGTCCACTTTTATGCCTTTCTGTGCCTCTTCCAGTCTCTCTGTATCTCTGTTGCAATCTGCTGATGACACTCTGTGACACTCTAAGCTCAGTGGCCACTTCCGTCTGAGAACATCCTGTTTGAAGCCTCGCAATGGCGAGGTACTGTTGATCAACTGTTAGGTGTCGTCTTGGTCTCATGATGTCAAAATGTGAACAGCATGATGAGGAGGACTGTTTAAATACCAATTCTAATTGAACCAGGAAATGTATTGGTCGATTCATGGATCAAACACCTGTTGTGAATTTCACCGTTAAGCTCCTTGTTAGAGAACAGCAAGTTGTGCAGAAAGTACTGAAACATTGAACTGTTATAAGTTATAGTGGATTTTAGGTTCATCCTGAAATTTCACCCGAAAGACGAATATCCCTGACTTTTCGTGAGTAGTGTAATATATATATATTTATATCTATGCCTCACAATCAATGATAGAAATGCAAAATTTAGATTTTCATGCTTTGTTAACATATGAGTGCATATTTTTAAAACTCTAATTCAAATAGCTTTATTGGCATTGGCAAAAACATTCTGTTACAGTCTTGACAAAGCAGTAATACTGATGAACCTTTTTATATTGAGAACATTGTTAATGAATAAAAAACAAAAAAACAGGACATGTTTGTACTATTTAACAATTCAGAAAATGTAATTTAAGTGCTTTTCAAACTGCAATAGTAGATTTAACTTTTTTTGTTAAACATCACAAAATTGCAATAGAAAGAAAACATAACAACATACTTTAGTTTTGTCTGTACGTGTGTGTGTCATTTACCAAATACCACAAATAACAACAATAACCATAATAATAAGAACAATACAAACTGCCTAACAACAAAGAATGCAGCATTGGATACATCCTAATTTTAAGGTCATTTAAAATAACAGTATGTTGTAGTCATGACACAATACAGTCAAATATCTGTCCATATTGCCTACCTATGTTGTTTTAAATTAGCCTTGCAAGGTGACTAAACAGATTGACTTTTTGTCATAAAGCAGTTTTATATCACTTTGCGTTTCTCATGTAGCGCTATCATTAGAGAAGGAATCAAGGAAAAAACACTTGTTATGAGTTTCAGCACTTGACTTTTTCTTTGCATCGTTTTACATTTGACTGCCGATCTCTTGTCTTTCTTCTCGGGCCAGTAATTAACGTTGCTTCTCATTTGACCTCTGACCTTTTGACCCAGACTGCTGGGACAGCGATGACTCCCCTCCCCCCCTCCCTGCGAGAACCCCTGAGTCCTTCCTACTGGCCACAGGTGCGTTTGCATTGGTCAAGATTCACAGGTGTGTTTCCAGGGCAGTGGACTCACTGGGTCACCTCCTGGATCTGGTGGTTTTATGGGTTGTTCAATGGATCAATGAATATGAGACTTTTTGAATTTTGAAAAACTAAATGTTTAGTAGTGTGAAACCATCAGCAGTAGTTGTTTTATACAGTCGGTATGCGATCTGAAAAAGGAATATGATTTCTGTTACTATTTTATCTGCTCCTCTTATCTGGTACAATGTGTTCCAGGTAGGGCCTCGTCAAACAAACAGATGGACACACATATTGCAGGTATCAGGCCTGTGTCCTCTCTCACAGGACGCTCTCGTAAATAACTCGGCCACCATGTTGCCTTCTGTTTTTTTTTTTTTCCTGTGTCGTGCTCCAAGTATTAAAATAGTCAACCACATGAGAGCACATGAGATGAGAAGGAGTGAAAAACATTTTCACTGTTGTGTCACAGGGAGCATTTCTTTAGTAAGAGGCTTTATCAGTTTTAGAACACTAGGGGGCATCATTGGCAGTATTTCAGACCTGCAGTGTTTTTGTGAAGACCATTTATAAAAGAGACTATGATCAGTCACATGCTGTGTTCCACTCCATACTACATAACATTACATTGACAGAATAGTATACTCAAAATGGTTAGAATGTATACAAAGAAAGAGTGTTCTATTGATGGACACTATTCTCCCACAATGCAATGCACATAGGAAAGTGAGACGTGAGTGAAACGGCTCCAGAAACATTTCGCTGTCTTGTCATTGGCAGTGACATCCAGCGTTGCATGAATTGCAACATTTTCTGTTAGTATAAAACGGTGAAGTATGTTGGTTTCTTGTGCACACGCTGAAAAGCCAGTATACTAGAAAGATGTGTTGTGCCAGTGGTTCCCAACTTGGGGTGCGGGGACCCTTAAGGGGGGCGGCAAAAATCACAGGGGGGGCGCAAGTCTTTATCTGGTTTGAGGTTGAGGTAAAAAAAAAAATATTTGCACATGTTAAACAAATTATGATAAATATATGATGTATACAAAAGTCTGTATAAAAACTATATATTTTTGTTCTCGCTTAAACTTGTAGGCAGGCTACTTAGTAGGTCAAACCTCCGGGGCCTCTTAACCTGTGACCCTGCTCTCATCAGGTCAGCTACTAGCTGCTATTATCCTCGTTTTTCCTGCCGCCACGGCATCGCTATTTTATGAACGAAACATGGCGGAGAAACGTAAAAGTGCTGATAACTCCTCTGTATCAAAAAAGAAAGTAAGGGAAAGTTACCTCAACTTTGGTTTTGTAGGGGGGGCTCAGCTTTTCTTAGACACAAGTAGGGGGGGCGCCAAGGAAAACATTTTGGGAACCACTGGTGTATGCAATTGGTGTATAGTATGGAGTTGGGGCACATGGTAAAGCGACACAGTAGGAAGTTAGAACAGTGTCTTGAGGCTCTCATGTAATTTCTTAATCTGTCTCCTCATTGTCATCTGCTGTTTATGATCAAAGAAGGATCCTAGCTCCTCTCACTTGTGTGCACTGGCACAATCTGAACACAGGTGAGCATAAGTCCTTAGTGTGGAGGTTTCTCTCCCCACTGTGAGGCTGAAGTATGGAGGAAAGGGTGGTTTGATTAATGGAGAAGAGAGTTTGAAAGGTATGAATGTGTGGGAATGTGTGTCAATTAGTGCTCAATGTCTGTAAATGTCATATGTTGTCGTTCATTTGTCATCAGTTCTTTCTTTGTTCAACTCACTCTTCCTGTTGCTCTCTCTGTCAGACCCCGTGGAAGTAAAAACGTCGGCCTTGGCTGAATGGAGTGGAAATAAAGGTATGAAGAGTGAAGACACACATCTGTTTCTGTCGGTTTGTCTGTGTGCTGCCCTGTGCAGCGGAGTCACTGCGTGTTTGTCCTTGTGTTGTTTATGCGTATTCACAGAGCAGAGCAGGAGACCGTGTTTTACAAATTAGCCTGTGCACGATAAGACTGACAGCATTTGTCAAAAGAGCAGCTGTAAGAGCGAGAGAGTGAGTAATAATGAGACAGAAAGAGATACGGAAACACAGAGAAAATGGGGAAAGATAAAACATGTTTATCGAGAGGTGAAATGAAAAATGTGTGTATGCTTATTAGGATTGTGTGGTGATGGCAACTGCCAATTTAGTGGTTCAGTAGTTTCAGTGCGTGTATGTCTGACAGAGACAGAATAATTAAAAGGGAATACCTATTTGAGTTGAATTCTGTAATGATTTGTTGAATACAACTCAATGTTAGCATTTTATAAAGAACAAAAAGGCTGTGGTTGCATTTCAGTTCCTGCTGAGAGCCAGCCTTTAAATGTCATGAACTAAGTTTCTTGGCAGAACAAATGTTTTTTTTTATCAGTGTGTAAAACTTAACATAGTATCGTATACAGTATATTCTGTGTGTGTGTGTGTGTGTGTGTGTGTGTGTGTGTGTGTGTGTGTGTTAAATTAAATATATTTAGTGTTTAAATGTCTTGCATCACTAAAACTATTATACAACACCTCCTGAGCACTTAACGCTGCTGATATTCACACAGTGCTTCCACCCCTTAATCTGTGTGTGTGTTTGTGTGTAGATGTGTCAGAGTGTGTTAAGAAGACATCACCAGCTGACCCTGCATCTGCTGGCACCATGGCAACAGACAGCAAGGCAGACCTGGGTGGGTAAGTCCGCTGTCTCACCTCTTTTACATGTTTTGTCAGTGCATTTGTTTTTTTTTCTTCTCTCTGTGACTGCACGCTGTCGTTTGTCAAGTTTCTACTAGTCATACACAAATATTATTTGGGAGTAATGATTTTTGTAGTCTCTGCGCAGAAACCCTTTGCTGGCAAACATGGTTATATTGAATGTCATCTTATTTGTGATGTGTGGCATTGCTTTTCTGATCGGAAACGTAGCTTTGGGCAGCATGTGCAGAGAATGTTTGATGGTTTTGAGACCAGGGCATATTCTCACTCCGAGGGAAAAGACAGTTTCTGGATGCGTTTTATTCAGTTTAAAGCAAAACAAAACACGGCTAAGAACTTTTTTTTTTTTCCCCATCTTCCGTCAGGGTTCGGTAACCGCTGCATTCAGCCCAAAGGCCCTCGGGAACCCCCCCTGGAGTGGACATGATGGGATCATCCATCTGCCCGTCCACCAACAGTGTCCTCCCGTTGTCAGGAGATGGACTCTACCAATCTCCCCTGGCTGGTCCAAAAACCTAGTTGATAGATGCTCCACAGACAGAGAGCACAGTGTTACATAGAACCACCTTCTGTGTAACGCTGTGCAACACCTCCTCCTCAGTCCTTCCGTCAAAGTGCCACTGTGCAAAGCAGAAGAACACTTACTGGTCAGCTGTCCACGTTTCCCTTTTCAGCTTGCTCACTTCTCTAGACTCTGACCTGGGATCAGTCTGGTTATTTTACCTGTTAATGGTTAAAGAATAATTCCTGTTTTTGGTGACTTGAGAGTAGATTAAAAAAAGGGATGTAGATGTAACCCTTACGTGTTAAAAATACATTTACTTTCATGCCAAATGAGAAGAAAAAAAAATCATAAATCTGAAATTATCTTTAATCAGAAAAGCTACTGTGGGAAGCTAATTCCTGAGGTTTAACTGAGTTCCCAGACAGTGTCTGCTTCCTTCTGCTGAATGAACAACAATCTTCAAAGCAAACCTAGATAATCTGTTACTCATGATGCAACCTCTTCTGTTGGGTATGTACAGGTTGCCAGGGTGCACTCTCTCTCTCTCTCTCTCTCTCTCTCTCTCTCTCTCTCTCTCTCTCTCTCTCTCTCTCTCTCTCTCTCTCTCTCTCTCTCTCTCTCTCTCTCTGTGTGCTGGTGCTACATTACAAAGGATCAGCAAAGAAACCGAAGCACTTGAGCTGACTGTTACCAACCATGACCTGTTTCTCACCTGCGTCGTGGTTTCTTGTAGGATTTATTACTGTTTTAGCTGCAGTAATTTAAGCTCTAGTACTTTATATTTCTGTGCTGACCTCCCTCTCTACCAGAGTCATAGATTGACATAGTTTGGTCATTGCAGTGGTCCACATTTTTGGGAAATAAGCTTATTCACTTTCCTGCTGAGAAGTTTTCTACCACGCTCATGTCTGTATGTAGAGCTGGAGCTAGAAGCATAAAGCGTGGAAACCTGATTAAATAAATAACATGTGAAGCGTTAATTTGTGAGCTGTAGAGGTGTGGATTGTTGGTCTTTAGTACCTTTTGAACACAGCCAGGCTAGCTTTTTTTTCCCTGTTTCCAGTCGTTTTGCTAAGCTAAGCTAACCGGCTGCTGGTTGCAGCTTCATATTAACAGCAAAGACATAGTGGTATCGATTTTCTCCTCTAACTCACGGTGAGAAATTGTTTTTCCAAAACAGTTTTCCCCAAAATGTTGAACTGTTCCTTTAAATATCTGCTAAATCTGTAATCATCATAATGACATCTTCTGTGGTGTTAGAAAACAAAGCTGAATGCAGAGATACTAAAAATAAGAAAATAAAAAACTAAGGACTTCTGTAACAGGTAGTATGTCAGGCATATGGTTTGCAAAAGGTTTAACCAAAGAGTGATGTTCCCTTCTTAAATATTTCAAAATAAAAAAGCAAAGATTAGATAGAAAAGTCCTGAAAAAAAAGCAGAAACATGTCATGTTGTACAACATTCAAAGCAAAATTCCCAACTGTGTGCCCAATAATTCAGCTTTTTCCAGCCACGACAGGGTTAAAATGACCTTAAAATCAGTAATGGCCAAACTCGTCAGCTCTGACTCTGGCTCTCACTGCTGGGACCATGAGCCTGCCTTAGTCTGTCGCTCAGAGAAGACAGCCTGTCCTCCTTCATTTGGCTTCTCTCTCCAGTTCATTTCCTTTCCCTCTCTGTGTATTTGGCTTCTCTTGGTCGTTGCTTTGGACTCAAATTTGTTGTTTATTTCTTTTCTTTCCTCTGCACTGTCCTGTTTTAGTTTCTGTTGTTGTACCTTTTGCTTTTCTGTTCTCATTCTCCTCCTGTTGGATGATCGACCATGCAAGTCAGTTCCAGTTTTTTTATTTTAGCAGCCGGTTTACTCAGAAAAAACCCCAGTGTTGGGTGAGTAGGAATGTTACACATCACCTGAATCTCTTATGGGACTTAACAGATTAATATAAAGTCTGGTTCTGTCCTATAACAATATAAAGTCTGGTTCTGTCCTACAACAACCATTTTTCTACAAATCAGACTTGTATGGTTTTTCATCTGGCGGACAAATTTAAAATAAAATAAAAAAATCATACTCTACCTGCTTCTGTATGTGTGAGACAATGAGGATAGGGACCCAGGACTACTGTATTCTTCTTATTGTTCTCTGCTAACTTCATTAGCTACCATAAGTATACAGTATATGCATTGTTTTATAAAGATTAAAAAAAACTGTACAGGGCAGTTTAGGTATATAATATTTCAGATTTTTTTGTTATCTCTTAAATATTCTTATTAACAGAAGATGTAAGAAAGTCAGTGCATGATGATGATGATGATGATTCCTCCCCTACACAGTGTTTCCCTTCAAACTGTAAATTATTCTGCTGCCCTTTTCGTTTTTGCTTCTGGCAAATATATCAGGGTTGTTTTTATTTTTTATGTTCGAGTTATATGCTTAAAAAGATTGAACATTTTTGTTTTAATTGGCTGGCAGATTAAAAAGCATTGACTGCCAGCCAGCCCCCTTTCAGACAGCTACAGCGGGCTTTGAATAAGATTGTAATAATAATATTAATGATGATGATAATAATAATAATAATGGTCGTTTTTTTGTAAATGGTATTTTAAAAGTTATTTTTGTATACACGGTTGTTTGTTGCGTCACAAGTCTACTGCTCCCCACCCAAACCCCCACTCCTCTCTTCCCTTCTCACATACTGCATCATGTCTTTTTTATTTCTCACTCATTTTATTTGACACTTTTTGATTCCTTTTGTGTCTCTCAGCTCTTTTAATGTAGAACATGCTACAGAAATGGATCTCCTGCTCTGGACAAGGAGCATCTCATTATTTTTTGCTTCCTTCATACTTCCCCCCGCTGTTTTCTCTCTTTTATCCCCCTCCCACCCTCCCCTCTGCCTTTTTAATTTTTAAAAGGCTGTCTGTGCCAGCAGATTGGTCCACTTCAGTAATGCATCCCTAACTTGTTGGTGGTTCAAAGTAACAAACTGCCTAATAGACATGCTGAGAAAAGTCTTTTAAATGTCAATTGTTTTTTCAATCCTCCACTTTTTTCTGTTTATCTACCATATACCCATCTACCTACCTGACCCCTTCACATGCACACTAGCCTCGATCTCAGAAAAGAGCCCACCTGTGCCTTTAAGTGAGAGCCCGCCCTCCCCCTTATCCCCTCTCCTCCAATCATCATTAGCGGCGTGAGTGTGAGCGATTGTGATTCGCTGCTGCTTACTCATCGCCTCCTGTGCCCCCCCTCCCCCCCCCCCCTCCACACACACACACACACACACACAAACCTCGTGCCCCACACAAACATAAACACACACACACAAAATGTTTGTATGTTGCAGAAATCAATCAGTAAAAAAACATTAAGTAAAGACACGTCTCTTTGTTTTTATTCGAATGAGATGATGTAACAAAAACGTATGTGCGCAGCTTGTGTTTGACTGTGTGCGAGTGTGTGTGTACATACAGACAGCTTTTATTTACAATATAGACCAGTTAATCGTTAATAAATCACTTTGACTTGTCTCTGAAGCCATAAGAAATAAAATAATTGAATTGTGTCTTCACTGGCTGATAGCTTTGCACATATAGGCCTAATCTGATAATGTTAATCGTATGTGTGTGTGTGTGTGTGTGTGTGAGGGAGAGTCCCAGCAGGAGATCCTCTCTCACACCTGGAAAATCTGCCGACACACACAGTCACACACGCACACTAATATGCCGATTAATTAATCGCCACAGGTGGTATAAACACAGTCGCTCACAGAGACCTTGAAGGTTTCCCATTTGTATTCACTTTACACGCATAGAGAGGCACAGCAGGTGGGAAGACATTCTGTGATTATTTGCTGCTGCTCACACATAGCCAAAGCTCATTTCAGATTAATTATACAGTACATAATACAATATTTAATGTGTAATGGTGCAGCGGAGGTGGTTTCGGCAGCTTTGTGTCAGTCCTCTTTGGTTACAGTCCTTGATCAAAGCACCTGTTACAGCAATAGCATCTACAAACCTTCTGTCCAGTGATATTTGGAATAAAGTAAAGCATTGATGCAACTATATTTGCAGTTGTACAGCACTAGTGAATTCATAAAAAGGATGAATTATGAGTTTGCTCTAATATGTAAAAATGTAACTTGACGGGAGTATCCAAAATGTTTTCAATTAAGAAAAATACAAAAACTACATACTCCATCAGATAAATACGGCTTTATAATGCATGATTAAAATTACAGTTTACATCCATTGTAGTCAATAAAAATACATATAAGGCAGGATCCAGTACATTCATTCCACAGGCCTCTCACTCACCACTCCTGCACAGTTTCTGACTTCCTCCCCTTTTACTTCTCCCCTGTTCTGACTTACACAGCTGATAATCAATGTGTCTGTCACACACACACACACACACAAAACACTCTCTCTTGTACTGTAGGCCTATGTCTTAAGCCAAATTGTTATCTGTGTCACCTCGGTTTTCCCATGGAGCAGTTTACCATGTTATGTAATGACTTATAAATATAGCCAATCAGTGTTTAGTGTGTGTGTGTGTGTGTGTGAGCAGTAGCAGCAGGCTGCACTGCCATCTGAAGGAACTGAAGATGGTGTGAGCTCTGTTTTAAAGCCTAGAATATGTAGTATAATGCATTTGACCAGATTATTTTTAGGTATATGAGTCATATACAGTCGATGCTGGAAGAATTAGATACACAGATTCACTTCACGTGTTCTTCTTGGTAGTTACTACACACACACAGACATCCAATTTCCCCTTCTGGGTTGCATCATATAATAATCTTGTCACAATGTTTATAGCCAGCTGTAACTTTACTACCGGCCGCGTGCAGCTGCTAATCATGTTTAGTATTCATGGTTGGCTGTCACTCACTGGCAGGCCTTGCACTGACGGCTCAGCCAATCAGTCTGAGAGAAGAAAATGTTTTCATGTCAATAAATCAAAATGAAAACAACTCCGGAGGATTCACAAGGCTTTGTAATCATGTGTTCCAGTGTGTGAGAGTGCTAAACTCATCCCGTTGTGAAGATTAGATGAAGAGGGAAAGTTATCCCTTTCATGGAAACATTTCCATTTTAACAAACACATATACTCACCACCATTCGTCTCTACACATTCTGTAAATCATTTGTGGGCAGTGTACTATCTTTTAGGGTTGTGTTCTGGAGAGAAAATGCAAAGCGGATTAAACAAACCGTGGAGGAAACAGATGTAAGCATAATAAAACTGAAAGAAAACTACATAATTTGAACTTCATGAACAACTATTTGTAATAGGATAGAAACCACCATCAGTGTATCTTATGATGCTGCCAGGCAGCAATGTTTGAGTAAAACCGGCTTATAACATTTTGACTATAAATGTGGTGAAACAAAAAATACTGATTTGTCATATCTCAAAATCTTTAAATATGTATTATATGCTTTATCTTAATATGTATGTGGTCAAGGACCATTTATTAAATAAACTAGAGCTGCAACAGTCCAAAACCTAAATACATTACATTTATAATCATATAAGACAAACAAACACACAATTTAGGAGCTGGAACCTGGGTTTTTTGCTTGCAGAATGACTTAAACACTTTATTATTCAATTAGCACAATAGTTGCTTTTCAATCAACTGGTAAATTAATTGAATCATTTTAGTTCTAGTAAACTTGTGGTTTTCTTGAGTGTCCATATTACAGGTGGCTAGTGATTTATTGGTTGATTGACGTGCCTGACTAAGAATAGTACTGACATAGTCTATTAATTGATTAGATAGCAAATTAATAGATTATATATATATATATATATATATATATATATATATATATATATATATATAATTACATATGATGACATTCCTTTGGGTTTTTGACTGTTGGTCAGTCAAAACAAGCAATTTCATGGCATCATTTAGGATCTGGAGCCACAATGTTCTGATATTTTATAATATTACTATTATAATATACTATACTAATATAATATTTATTAGACTAAATAAATTATCAAATAATAATTAACACATAATTAATACTGAAAATGTTTCGTTTCAGTGCTAACTAAGGCAGAGTCTGTACTGGGTTATTAAGTGATTACGTCTTGCTCCTCATTATTATTTCACAAGTTACATTAACAGTACATACAAACAGCTGCTAAGCCCCGCCTCTAGTTTTTCCCTCTCTGTCTGTCAGTCAAACCTTAGTCCCGCCCCCTCTCTAACTGCCTGTCAGTCAAAGTCTGCCCCGCCCCTTCATTGCCTGCTTGGCTGCAAGTCGCGCAAAAAAACAGAAGCGGCGGCCGTTGGGGGAAAAGGGTAAATAGAGAGAGAAGCCTCAAGATGGCTGACTCGCTGGGCTCTGCTCACCTCACCGGAGCTGCTACTGCGGTAGCCCCGGCGGTCGCCTGCGACAAAAGCCCGCTCATCATGCCGAACGAGGCGAAGGGAGCCTCTGACAACCGCTCTCAGTCTTCCCGGGATTTCAACCCGCCGCCGCCCAAGAAGGTCCGTGTCGAGGAGAGGAGCGTTAAACCCAAGAAACTCAGCAGGGAAGGAGTGGGAGGCAACGGTAGCGGCAAAGAGAAACTCCAGCAGCCCACGAAGCAGCAGAGTTATGGCAGCAGCACGGGCTTGAGCACCTTCAGCCCGGTTAAGACGAGCAGCAGCAACCCTCCGGTGCCTGCCACCGGTGGAACAAACACACATAAAGTCTTCAAACAGAGCGATTTCTTCCTCCACAAAGCGCCTTCCTCTTCCAAACCCAAGAAACCGAGTAAAGATAAACAGCGAGGGAAAGAGAGGGAGAAAGGAGGCGGAGAGGAGAAAAAGAAACATAAACTATTGGTGACCTCCGGACCCGGGAGTAATGTCAGTAACAACGATATCAGTCGAATTAATAACACTTCTGCAGTGAAGAGAGAAAATGGGGAGGTCATGCTGCCGCCCAAAGGTAGGCCATCATCAGTGTATTTTATTTAAATGTTACTTGAAGCGAATTCATAAAGTTTGTGTTGTGTTTATTATATTATTTATTTATATTATATAATTTCATATCCCATATTAGATTCTTAACCCCTCACCCCCAGTCACTACACGTTACATTAACACATCTCGGACTATTATCCCTGACTATTGCGCATATTATATAACGTTATACTGTGAACTTTTGCACATCCCCTGATTAATATTTGTGCACACACTGCACAAAACGTACAGCTTTATTTCCCTTCCTAAAACAGTTACATTGTACATAATTGGTAGTGTTTTTTTTTTTGTTTTTGTTTTTTTTTATACATATTTGTATTGCAATATGTTTATACTATATAATGTTCTTGACTGTTGCAGTACTTTGCTCTATTGTTTATTCCCTTTTTATATGTTTATTGTATGCACTAAACACCAAGGCAAATTCCATGCAAGTGAAAACTTACTTTGGCAATAAATCTCATTCTGATATAAGTAGGCTAGAGTTTTGCCCTTTTTAAGAGTTAGTTGCTCATCGTAGAATCAGCCACTTGGGATATGAACATGTGGCCCCGAGTGTGCTGTTGTCTGCCTCCTAATTTGTTTGAACAGTCCCGTTTTCGGACCAGCTACTGCTCAAAGGGCGCTCCTAAAATGTTGTATATGAACCCGCAGACCTCTCGAGGGTTACTCTTGTTTATAATTGCATATTATAAAAGAGGTTAACATCGAGTTGAGTGTCTACAAAGCCCAAAAGGCGATGTTTCTACGAGCTATGGCTGCCAGCTTTCGTCACTGTTCACCCGCTCGTGAACCCTCGAGCTCCACAATAGCGTTCCAGGGCATTAGTATGGGCAGTAGTTTCGTGTCCTAGCTGTTAACATTGCAACCATCTGCTCTCGTGCTACTGCGGAATTGTTACGTAGTTACGTCGAATTGACAAAGTACAATGTGTTGTATTCATATAGCCGTTTACAGTAATGTAATCGAGTCGATCTAAATGTTATAAACGGCATAAGCAAGCTATAATCTCTGTCATGTCAGCGTAACGAATGAGGTCAGTTGTTAGTTATTCTATAACATAAATGCCCATATTATGATTTTTATTTCCTTCGGAGCGGTGTATGTATTAAATCTGCACGCTGCTGTCATAACAACATGACTGCCGCCCGCCATTATAGGGTAAGTGTTGTTTTGGTAGAGCACCACGCCCCCCTCTGTAACCTCAGGCTGGATCGGAAACAGACAGAGCTCCACAGCTTGTTGTTACTCCATGTTCTACAGTTGTACAGGCAGAGCATGTACTGTACATGTAACATTGAGCCACTTGATTAATAGAGAGACAAGAACACACACACATTTGACACTAAATCCCAGAAGCAATATTCAGGGCTTAATAGGATTTAGAGCGGTTCCAATACCATTTTCCTTCCCAATAACGATTTCGATATATGTAGGCCTATTGCTATTATTGTTGTATGGCCTGGCTCAGGTTAAACACTTTGTAGCATGGACAAATACATGTATGAATGCCATATAACTCTTTTGTTATCTTAGTTTGACAGTTATATTAAACAGTAACTATGTACAGTATTAGTAAACATTTTACAATATTAAAAATAAATCTCAAATATATATATATATATATATATATATATATATATATATATATATATATATATATATATATATATATATATATATATATATATATATTAGAGGTCGACCGATATGGGTTTTCTCTGGCCGATGCCGATCTTTAGAAATCAGGGTCAGCCGATTAATGCTGCCGATTTATTTTGGCCGATATGTGCTTGTTTTTAAACATCTGTTTGAAAGATAAAATGTAACACTAATATACACAGAATTTCTCAACAAAAACATTTATTGAACACTTCACCAATCTACACTTGTATACTTCAATTAAAAATGTATAATGTAAAAACATACTGTATAAATAATGTATGAAAAATACATTAAATAAACGAAACAGGTAAGAAGAAAATAAACTGTCAAATAAACTTTTAAATGAAAAAAATAAAGTTTAGTGCACTTAGCAGCATTTATTAAACTTCTGAGAATACAAATCTGCTTCACAGAAAGTGACATATTATTAATCTCAACAATATTTCCTCCTAACTCCTGTTGAATCACATAAGGCTAGGGCTATCTAAAGTCAGTTCTTGTTCACCTTGTTTGTTAGATCATTGTTCATTTGTTGAAGTGTTTTATCTGTGTTTTGGGGACCCTACTGTTAGCCTAGCTACATGTCCTGTTGACCTCATTAGGATCTTATCTGAGCAGATTTCTGTCATTCAAACAACTGCTGGTTGTAATTTAAAACTCGTCCAGCCAATTTAATAAAATTAAGGGTTTTATTCGTGCTCGAGTCCATAGATGCAGTTAATGGATACAGGCACGGAGAACTGAAGGCTCTGTTAGCAACGATTAGCTCCGTTAGCGGTTAGCTCCGTTAGCGGTTAGCTAGCTCCAGTTAGCTCCGTTATAGGAGTGGATGACACTGCCACGGACAGGGGTAACAACCCGACTCTGATAAATGACATTCGGGGAGCTTCCACAGCGGTGTGGCCGCAGTGTTTTGTACGGTTTTATTAGTACAGTTAATCCCAAGACAAGAACACCAGCAATATGCTACTGCTAACGGTAGTGTCTGAGCCTGAAGTGGCTGCGCGAGACACACGGCAAGACTTCACGAGGGGAGGGGCTGGAGGCAGCTGGTCTGGGTACGCTGTAAAAAATGTTGCCTATTCACGTTTTTAACACTAGGCTGCCCGCAGATGCGCCTGCCTGTTAATCGGCTTATGTTTAAAAAAAAAAAAAAAGCCAAAAATCGGCCGATTAATCGGCCGGCCGATTAATCTGTCGACCTCGTGTGTGTGTGTGTGTGTGTGTATATATATATATATATATATATTTATTTATTTATTTATTTATTTATTTATTTATTTATTTATTATTTTAATATATTGTATGTTTCTTTTTAGACCTACATTATGAAATTTGCTGCATATGATCAACATACATGTGGCTCAAAACATCATAGTCATAATTAACATCAGGCCATTAATAACATTACAAATATGTTCTAGGAGGTCACCTTATTTTATAAGATAGATTTTATTAGTTCCTTGGGAGAAAATATTATATTAAGTTGACTGATTGGGTCACAGCTTTATCATCTCATTATAAGTCCTTGTGTGTGGCTTTTTTTATTATCATTATACTATTTATCAAAATCTCTGCATTTGCTTTGTTCAAGTGTTATTTGCATGTGAGTGTTTAGACACTTAGCGGAGGTACTGAGTGGACAAATGCAAATGTGTGTGTGAGAGCGCATGATCTCACCCTTTTCCAGTTGGGTAGTTTAAGAGGTCTTGACGTGCTTTGAACAGTCACCGCAGTCAGGGGGAACACCAGAACGAGACGTGTTGTTGGCCTGTAGCCCTAACACACCATCAGAAACCCAGTCTTGTAAACAGGCTGTGTTAAATGTGCTTGCACGCTTCATAGGGATTTCAGAACAGATAGAGGCTGGTGTTTAGTCTTCACACAGAATCGCAACGCAAAACTAGGATTTAAAAAAAGAATATGAATGTTAGCTAAACCATGTCTTTTTAATGCAATTAATGCATTTTAATCGAGCAATCATAAGACTAAAAGTCAATTAGTGTAGTTTATTTTATTATTAATATTATGTTACTGTTAATGTTGTATGCAGGCATGTTGAGAATATTTAAAAAAAACAAAACAAAAAAAACTAATGCAGTGCTGACATTTTGGTTTCAATGTTTTCATCTCTGAACCTGACTGGGAAAATTTAGATGCATCCAAAGGTAACCATAAATAATAGCACTCCTTCAACAGTGCCACTGAAGTGCTCTTGAGCAAAGCACTGGACCTGTGTTTGCTGTAGGGAGCTGCTCAATGGCCAGCATCAGGGAGACTGTAATTCTATCGAGTAGCTTCAAATGTGAAGATGGGGAAGTACAGTATATAAATGTGGAGCTGGAGTGTTGCTGGAAATGGCACATTAATCCTGAGCAAAATGTTTCAAGGATTGAAATGCTCCGTTTTTAACTGCACCTTCCTGTAAAAGCTGGTAACTGTGTCAGTTTTCTTCCTTGACTCTGTGACACAGCTGCAGTCAGCACTCCGAGTCGGCATAGGATTAAGGTGATATGGAGAAAAAAAACCAAAATAAATGAAATGTGTTTTTATATCTCTCAGATTTTAGGCCCACTTGTTAGACAGAATGGCTGTTCAACAGGACATTTTTCTGCTTTCAGTGGAGTGTCCTCTGAACTTCATGGAAGGGAAGCATTTTCCTACAGGGATCAAAAGAGTATCACATCATCACAGCATTATTTGGGTTGGGGTTGCTGTTGGATCGAGGCAACTGCCAGGGAGAAGTGACTCCTGGTTTCATTTGGTCTTGAAACATGAGACATGAGTCTGACTAAGCACAGTGAACAAGGAAACATTACTGCATTAGGCAGGCTGATCTAGTGTGAAATAAATTGTTGTTGAACTCAAAGGTCACAGGTTTAATCCCCACTGAGACCAAGTTGACCTGTTGTTGACACCCAATGCAGTCCTGTATTATAATTATAACCAAATGCACTTCTCATAAAGATGATCCTACTCACATTGAGGTTGAATTCAAATAAGTAATAAAAAAGCTCTTGTCACGTAAAACTCCTGCGTCTGGCCACTCTGGGTGTTTTGATCTGGCACATGTGACACGTAAGTCACAGACTAATGCAAAGCAGCTTTAAAAAAAAAAAAAAATTATATAATTAATAAGAGCTTTCATAAAGGTAGGCTACTCTTTAAACACATCAACCTATAAAACAGTGAGGACCAATTAAATGCATCTGTTTTCTGATTATTCATTACTCCAGTGTCATATTGGCTTATAGGTTGCCTTGCCATGCATTGTTCTGGACATCATTCTGACCATTAAACAAGTCATGTAAACCTGGGTTATCGGGTTGTTGTGAATCATGTCTGAATTGCCGTAATTAGGTTATTTGTGAGCAGTAAATGCAGCATGCTGACAGAATGCCTGACTGTGTCTGGGACTACTCGACTGTGGCCGTGTACAGCCAGGGGAAAGGTGAATGAAGCTTGGCTGCAATAAGCACCCAATTTAGGTACTTCCGGCTGGGTCATTTGTTCAATCCCAAAAATTACAAGACACTTGTGTGTGCAGTAACGGACCAATTGTTTGAACCTTATCGCTAAATCATTTCCAGAACAGCTGGAATGGTGAAGCATGTATTTGCCACACCAGCGGGGGTGGACTGACCATCTGGAGTGGCAGTATTTTCCTAGTGGGCAGGTTTACTTGTCCAGTAGTGTTACGGTGAGTCCCAGTTAGAGATCCAAAAAGATCTCAAAATATATCAACTTCAGTTGTCTGCTGAGCTGCTGATGACAGACTGATAGTTGAAGGGATATATTCGTGTTACTACAGTATGTTTCGAATGTAACCGTTATAACCCTTAAATATGCACACGCACACAAAGTACTGGGTGGCTTTTACCTGTTTTCTGTCATCCCAGTTTGCCACAACATGTTAACATTCTGTCTAATCATTGAAGCCCTCAGATTCCTAGGGAACTGGATTTTCTTGATTCTGTTTAATTATTCACAAGAAATAAAATTTCATAATACAACCAGATACTCAGAATAGAATAAATAGAAGTTATGTGTTTGATTAGGTTGTCCTGTTCAGGGTCACATGGGGCTGGAGCGTATCCCAGCATGCATTTGGCAAGAGGCAGAGAACACACCGACAGGTCGCCAGTCTTATCACATTGCTAACACACACTCAAACCTGGCTGGGCTACAGCGTGACAACACTATGCTGTTCCAGTTTAACATAGGTTAAATGTAATAAACAAATAGTTATTTTAAAGGCTTGTTGTTAAAATTTATATCTAAAAAAACTAACATCAAAATGTGGATACCCCATGGATTTTCTGAATTTATGATTCTCCTCCTCAGCTCTGAAAAGTTGGATAGCAGTGGGGACCAGTGTAGTTGAAGTTAACAAACTGTCTGCCTCTGGCCCTCTATCTTTCAAAGAGTTTTCTCTCTCCTAACAGTGAAAACCACCTGCTGTGTTCCCCTTCAAAACCTGCCACTGCAAGAAAGTCATAAAACAAAATCAGAAAAAAAGTTTCAGTTGCATGAATCCCATTATTTATTTTATTTTTTTTAAGATCATTTTTTGGGGCTTTAATTGACAGGACAGCTAGGTGAGAAAGGGAAGAGAGGGGGAAGACATGCAGGAAATCGTCACAGGTCGGATTCGAACCCTGGACCTCTGCGTCGAGGCATAAACCTCTCAGTATATGTGCGCCTGCTCTACTCACTGAGTCAGCCCGGCCACGAATCCCATTATTTTCTAATTCCAGGGTTTCCCCCATTGTAGGGCTGAACGATTTTTGAAAATAATCTAATTGCGATTTTTTTCCCAAATATTGCAATTTCGATTTGATTATTTTTTTTAAGCTTTGTCTTCTGTATTATTCAACAAAGACAAACAATAAATCATTTTATAGTATGAACAACACACAATTACATACTAGACAGTTAAAAAAGTAAAAATATAGTATATACACACACACACACAACAGTGTATTTTTTTTTACAGTGCACAGAGGAGCTGCCTCCAGCCCCTCCCCCTCGTGAAGTTGCGTGCTGCCGTGTGCACTTGTTCAGAGAGGCTATCGTTACGTTAGCTAGTTGCTGGTGTTCTTGCCGTGGGATTAACTGTACTAATAAAACCGTTGAAACACCGCGGCCACGCTGCTGTGAAAGCTCCCCGAACGTCATTTATCAGTCTGGTTGTTACCCCTCTCAGTGGCAGCTCCTCCACTCCATATCTTTATAACGGAGCTAACCGCTAACCGGAGCTAACCGCTAATCAGAGCTAGTTGCCAACCGAGCCTTCAGTTCTGCGTGTCTGTATCCATTAACTGCACGTATGGACTCGAACCAGAATAAAACCCTTCATTTTATTAAAATGGCTGTAGAAGTTTTAAACTACAACTCAGAGTTGTTTGAATGACAGAAATCAGCTCAAGGTACAGTGTAGCTGTCGGTACACGATCCATTCTGCCTGCACGATCTGTTCTGCGCATGCGCAAGATAATACTGTTTTACCGATGATACGACCTGCACGATCTGTTCCATGCTAGCCTATGGCTAGCCTCCACCGGGAAGCTAACGTTAGTTTAGCTAACAGCTAATTCGGCTAACTGCTAGCTGACAGCTTGATTCAGTCTAAAATAACGTTAACTCAAACGTAATGGGAAAAGCAGGCTACAGCTAAATTAAGACTTCACAGTAATAACAATAAAGACAAGTATTGAGTGATTGTATTTTAAATGAGCACAAGTAAAGTAGAACTGACGTAACAGCTGTTATATATGTTAACGTTTATTTTCACATTTTATTTTGAGGGTCTTTTAAAGTTATTACATGCTGTCTCAGCTAGCTGTTAGCCGAATTAGCTGTTAGCTAAACTAACGTTAGCTTCCCTGTGGAGGCTAACGGCAGACCGCTACAATCAGCTAGCGGTTAGCCGAAATAGCTGTTAGCTAAACTAACGTTAGCTTGCCTGTGGAGGCTAACGGCAGACCGCTACAATCAGCTAGCGGTTAGCCGAAATAGCTGTTAGCTAAACTAACGTTAGCTTGGCTGTCGACCGGAAGCGTGGAACAGATCGTGCAGTGTCGTAAATCCTCGTACAACAACGCATGCGCGAACATTTTGCGCATGCGCAGAACGGATCGTGCAGGCAGAACGGATCGTGTACCGACAGTAGCGTTAGCGTGCTAAGTTGATGCTTTCTCTGCGGAGTGCAGACTGATTTGCTCTCGCGAGTCATGTGATCAAATCGCAGACTTTGCGATTAGGAAATCGCGTTTTAACATATCGCGATATTATCGCAAATGCAATTAATCGTTCAGCCCTACCCCATTGTATCGTAAGCCTGGCGGCCCACCTGGCCTAAGTTGCCCCCCACCAGGCCTAAGCCACTGGGAATTATTTTGTAATGTATTATTACTGCGTTTTTTTACAGTTACAGTGGGGCGGCACGGTTGGAAACATAGAAGTAGTTATATTTGCCAATCTCCAGTTAGCTTTTAGCACTGACTTAATGTTGGGCCATATGGAATCTGTCTTATAGCTTTTTTTAATTTTTATTCTCAATTTCGTGATTCTGTTATCACAGAAACTGTTGGGCTCTACATTACTGCTGCCATCAGTCTGCGACTGGCCCCAGCCAAAAAAAGACACTTGCCACTGGGCTCTTCTGGGTAAAACCCTGTCTGCTTTTTGTGAAGTGTTGCCCTGACAAACCCAACATTGTTTTACGTTTTAGTTACTGACCAGATAAAACAACGTGTGACCCTCAAGCCATGGGATGGTCTCCTTTTTATTTAAAGGGGAATACTCTACTCTCAAGCTGTGATAAATCAGCATGTTCTCCAGTGTATTTAAGGCCCGGTCAGCCACCTGGGCTAATTTATCCCCCATTACCTCTAAATTAAAAGTTTATGAATGTTACCACTCTGGCATGGTCTGACATGTCTTTAGAAATTTGGCAGAAGATCTGAGTGAGCCCTCCTTTGTAGGCAGCTTCCTGTTGAGCTAAATTGATGTTTTGAAACATGCTGTTTTTTTTCTTCAACAGGCAGCTTACAGTCTGGTAATTTTACTGCATTTATTTTGCACAGTTTTTATTTGTTAAAATTCTTGGCATTCCTCCCATTAACCACAAGGTATGAGGATAATGACTACCTGCATGTTAAGTAGCAAAGAAAAACGACCCACTAAACTTCAAAATGCCACGGTATTTATTTAAATATAATCATTGAATGAAGAGTGGATTGATGTACCTCTAATTCTCATACTGCTCCTTTAAGCCTTTTTACTTTCAAAGCATTTTCTCCTTTGATCCTGCAAACAGCGAGTCAAACCCCACTGTGTTCACTTTCCCACTCCCCATGTCCACAGGAGAGTGAACAGTCTGAAAACACAGCTTCCTTTTTAAAGATGGATCTGACTAAGTTCAAAGAAAAAAGTTCTTTGCAAAGGAAAAGAAAGCGAGAATCAGCAAAAGAACTACTTAGGAAAAAAAAGTTTTTTTAATATCTTTAGGGGAAATGAAAGGAAATAAAGAATCAAAGGAGGAGATGTATACAAGATTTGATCTAATGAAAGTTATTTTAAGAAAGGGGAGGTTTCCTGAGCTCTGCTGGAGATTATGATTTACACCTATCCACACTTAGACATACTCTGCTTTTCAGACAGCACTGAAAAGGTGTGTGTGATATGATATTTACATTTTAAACTGATGCTCTCATCCGGAGCAATTTGCAATGAGTGCAACATTAGAGTGCACTCCAATTCCTTGATCTGTAATATTCCCTCAACACTGAAATGATTCAAGTGTCAGACGGAGAAGCGCTGGAAGAGAAAATAAAAAAAGTCAAAAAGCAAGGGGGGATTTTAGGAATTTTAAGACCGGAGCATATTGAAGCTAGCAGAGGCACAGAAACAGAGATGAGTTAGGGGGAAGAAGGTTATGAGTGACTGCTGCAGTCTTATATCTATATGGTCATTACAGTGCTGAGGAAACATGAGAGATAGGAGTACAGACTTGCTGGAGAGGTGAATTTGTTGCAGCAGGGAAGGAAAAGCCAAGCATTTTGTAGGAGGATAAGATTAAGGAAAGGGTGATGGCCAAGGTGAAGCACTTCGCAAGAGTTTAGTTAAGGGGCCAGAGGAAAAAAATCGAAGGGAATGGAGTGTGCTCACAAGTGTAGTATGTGTGTAGTGAGTAAATCTGGGCGCTAATGTGTTTTTTACCATCGAGACCTAAAGTCCTCCCCTCAACTTCCACAGAGCACTCCATCAATGACAAGGCAAAAGAGAGAGACCGGGAGGAGAGGGAGAAGAAGAAGGTCAAAGACGGAGAGAGAGAAAAGGAGAAGAAGAAGCACAAAGTGACCGACGAGATCAAGAGGGAAAATGGAGACGTCAAGCAGCCAATTAAAGGTATGTGAAAATACGCATAACAATGGTTTGGTCCACAAAATGTTAGAACATTAGTCTGGTTGACACCAGACCCTTCTCAGTTGTAACTGAGAGTGGGTCTGGGCAAGCTTCATTCAAAGCCCGTTACCAACAGATGGCGCTCAAATGCCTCTGGAATTCTGAAATTGGACTTTCCTTCAACCACTCAGACCAACGATCCGGGTGACGTAGCAGCGACCGCGGCATCAACGGGTTGCTGCGCTTCGGTGGCCGTTATGTTAAATGTAAACAAAAAGCTGCTTGCCGTCGCTGCACTATCGTCATCGTGTAAAGCCCGCCTCAATGGTTGTGATTGGTGCCTTGATTTGGAAAAATTGGAAATGGGCATCTAAAACCGATTCCTACTTGGAATCCTTTCAAAAATTACGATTCCAGTAGAATCGTTTCTTTATTGGAATCGTTTAGAGGATTTGGTTTCAAATCCGATCATCGCTTCCCAATTTAACATGAGCAAGTTTTGGTTTCCGAAGCGGCCAGGCGCTTGTTGTATTGCAGCCTTGGAGCACAGTAGGCAGCGCTCTAAAGCCCTGTAAAACTGCAAACCACCACTGAATCAAAATAAAACTTTCCTGAAAATAGGCATGTGACCCGTTTAAACTCCACCCCTCAAAGAATCGGAATCGAGAATCGATAAGAACCGGAATCGAAAGGAAGAATCGGATTTGGAATCAGAATTGTTAAAATCCAAACGATGCCCAACCCTAGGCTTGAATGGGCTCTTGGTCAGACTGACTTGCAGAGCAAATCTCAAATTTGCTGGAAGTTCGTCAGGGTTTTCCCAGGCTATTAGAAAATATGCCCATTGCCAAAACCAAAAAGGATTCAATGATATTTATTTTATGGAAAGAAGCTAATTCTTGCATTATAATATTTGGTATTTCTGCTAAATAATAGACATGAAAATTGGGCTTATACATTTATTCTTGACCAAAGAAAATCTCAATAGCAGGTTGGTAACTTGTTTTGCATCTTGTGCCCTTCCTCAGTTATTTTCTGTCGATTGGCTCATTGATTTACTAATTGTTTCAGCACAAAGACCTTTTTAAACAGACATGCACACACTGACATGTATACACGCATGGCAATTTTATTCAGATTGATTAGATTTGCTCCCTTTTAGGCTCGCAGTTTCTCTGTGCTGGTATGCCATGACCACACTGTGACATTTGTAGGACTTAGTAAGCCGTTGGCCACATACCATAGCTAGTGTCTGCAGATGAAAATCACATATTGATAATTCAGCTCTTTCTTTTTTATCTTTTTTTATCTTCATACTTTCTGTGAGATGGACAGGCGGCATTGTAATGGTGGTTCATCTTCTCCGTATGAGTGTAAAAGGTGGAAAGGTGAATTGAGGGAGAGGCTGATAGAAAGAGTCGGTGTGTATTAAGTCCGCAGTCATCCTGTCAGAGAGGCCGGTATTTAATCGTGTGTGTTTACAATAAAAGAGACACACTGGGATACATGGTGGGAATAAGAGTCGAGACAGAAACGAGGAGGAGACTCTCCCTACCTGAGAACAGGGTTTCAGTAATAGTGAGTGAGGCATTTAATCAGAGAGTGTTACGTTTGCAAATGTTAGGAGTGACAGAGTCAAGGAGGGGAAGTTAGAAATGTAATCACTGAGAGTGTTAAGTTTACAATTGAAAGGGCAACCGAGAGAGAGAGGCACCCAGAGGAAACTTATAGGAAATCAATAAGCAGCTATTCTGACAGTAAGGCTGCTTTACTACCTGTGTGTGTGTGTGTGTGTGTGTGTGTGTGTGTGTGTGTGTGTGTGTGTGTGTGTGTGTGTGTGTGTGTGTGTGTGTGTGTGTGTGTGTGTGTGTGTGTGGTTTATGCTCTTCATTGCTCTCCCGGCTATTTTGTTCTTATGAAATATTCATCGGGTTATTCTGTGTTTCTTTCAGTTTTGGCCAGTCTTTTTTTTTTTTTTTAAATCCGTGCGTAGAACCTCAATAAAGATGATTTTATTAATGTTAAAACTTTATTTTTAGAGTAGCTGACAGTGAGTAAACAGGGAGGAATTTACTGTCAGGAGTGCTAGGTCAGGTCATGTGGCTCTTGATCGAAGCAGAAATAGTAGTCGATTGATAAAAGTTTCACATGAATAATATTGATAATTGGTTGTTGGTCAAACAAAAGACATTTAAAGGTAGGCTTTTTGAAAGCCACAAAGCTACATTTTGTAATCCAAATAATATTAAATATAATATTTGGCAGGTTAATCGATAATGAAGATTATTGTTAGTTGCAGCCCTACACTTGATAAGCCAAATGTTATGATTGTAATATGTCTGTCTACGTTCTCTAATTTCTTTTGTGCAGTGTTTCAATCTGATCCTGACAAAAAAAGTACAATTATGGGTTTTATTGAGGAAGGTGTAATCATTCAATACTTGCAAGTATGATCAACTTCAACTTTGAACTTTATTATCCCCAAGGATACATTTTTCTTGTAGTCAAGTGGAACACTGAACGCACACAGACTTGAACATGCTGTGTGCATTGTACACATGTGCTTCAGGGTAAAAGTCTTTCCTCTACCTGGAATCTGCCCACAATAAGCCACAAATAAAAAAAAAAAGCCATTACTGGAAGGCTTTTATTATGAAGCAGCTGCTGGCACAACACACTACATTAATAGTGCTTTTTGGTCTGTGTATCACAGCAGAATATGATTGGACAAGTAGAATATTGTTATTATTGTAATTTGAAAATAAGTTTGAAATGATCTTTTATTATTAAAGAACAAGATTTATTTCTTATCTATTTGAAGTTTGCACAAGCCATGATACTTGCATCCTTAGATCTGTATATTACACTTCATATCACCATCGCAATATCCAACACATTTATCACGCATCACATATTTTCTTCATATCCTACTGCTTTTCTGTGGATTGATGAAGGTTGAGGTTTGTGATTAAACGTGTGTGTGTATGTACTTATTCGGGAGGGCTGACTTGTGGGTTAAAGAGCTTTTGGATTAGTAGCTTAGGTATTGTACTGCAAATACCTTCTTGCTGTTGCTGTCTTTATTGTTCTCTCTCACACACACACACATCATGTTCCTGCTTTATCTAGCGTTGAACGTGTGTGGAGTACAAACTAGTGTGTGTGTGTGTGTGTGTGATGATAGCTGATATTTGAATTGTGCTGAGGCAGCAGCTATCAAAGTGACTCACATTGCACACACATACATTAAATGTATACATGTCCACTTGTTTACACAACTGCTGGGCAGGAAAGAACCAGCCAGCAACACATTTCCAAATAGATGTGAACAGCTCTGACAAACACTCACAAATACATACAGTAGCAATGTGCATAAATTTGCATGTTCCACTCTGTCCTGCCTCAGGCATCTAAGATGAGACCGTCCACCATGTACGGTATTATCTCTGTTCAGATAAGCCACTCGAAAGTCTGTTTCCTGGCTTAGTCATATCTGCTTTTCTCAAGGATGCCATTTCAAGGCTCTTCAATGTATTTTATGCATGCACCCCAGGAGATGCACACCACCTGGGAGAAGCTATGAGTCATCTGCCTGCACTTACTTAAAATTGTTAGCACTCATTAGTTTTTGTTTTGTTTTTTAAATAGGGAATTTATAGCGATGAGAGTAAATAATACAAGTGTTGTATTTTATTGTGTATTGTTTTTTTTTTAACCTGTTACAGAGCATAATCAGCAGCTCATTTGCCGTTTTTTTTTTTTTTTTGCAGTTCACCTTATTTTACTGGAAACTTTTTCTGAGCTTTTGTCATTGCAAGAGGATCTGTTTCACTGTTTATTACCGTGAAAAGTGGCTTCTTACAGCAGGGGAATGAAAAGGGCTGATGATTGGTTTAGGGCTGCAACTAACGATTATTTTAATAATCGATTAATCTGTCGATTATTTTCGATTAATTGATGAATCGGATAAAAAAACAAAAGCATTAATTTACATCAACTCAATACATACTTACATACATACTTGTTGTTTTAGTTAATAGTTGTGTAAAGGTAAGTAACCCAAAGAGCAGATACAGACAAAACACACACACACACACACACACACACACACACACACACACACACACACACACACACACACACACACACTTGAAGCTTATTCATTAAATTATTACCATCATTGTATTAATTGCAAGTTAAGCTCATTTGTACACCACATTTAAACACAGCTTAAGATGACCAAGTGCTATAAAAGAACTTTAAAATGAAATTAAAAAGTACAACACACACAAATATATTTGTGAACAATAACTGATATGGGACCAAACACAGAATATATACATGACAATAGATTGAAAAGTTAATGGGCCAAAAAAGGCGAGTGAATAAAAACGTGTCTTTAGTCCTGCTTTACTACTGTTAACGAGCTAACGCTAGCTTGTTATGCTGGATAACGAGTAAATACCACACCAGCACCACTGGAGGGACGTTACGTTTCTTACTTCAAAACGGAACAAAAGTAGGATTGTGTAGTGACTTTACCCTGCTGTTGAACTCCCTTCCTCCTCATCAAGGACTCCACCATGTTTACGTTTTAGGTGCTGAATCATCACCGTGGTGCGCCCGTGCCATGCCGTGTCGCTTTTGCTTATCTTGCAATTAACACGTTTTCGATTTATTTAGTGTGAAATGTTCCCACACCTTGGATGACTTAGGTCGTACTGATTTCTCTGCCTCTGCCATGTGTTTCAGAACGTTACGGGTCTCTCCGGTCTCTCTCCGTATTTCCTCTACTCCGCTCTGCTCTTTCTTCTTTTCTTTCGCTCCGCTCCGCACGGCACTCAACTCAATTGCTTTTATCTCTGCGACTGAATGGCGTGTCGCGCGACACAACGAATCGATAATGAAATTCGTTACCAACTTTTTTAATAATCGAATTTTATCGATTTTATCGATTCGTTGTTGCAGCCCTAGATTGGTTTGTTGATCCATCAGACAGCAGACTTGAATAGATTTTCTTTTACAAAGCTTCCATGAATGATGTGTCTCCTTATTCCCTTCGAGCCTTTTCTAAATTACACTTTTTTTTCAGGTTTTTGTGTTGATCTTTTAAGAATGTCTTCTCCTGTAAAAAGTATCTTCCATCTAAGTAATACAGTCTCTCTCTCTCTCTCTCTCTCTCTCTCTCTCTCTCTCTCTCTCTCTCTCTCTCTCTCTCTCTCTCCCTGTCACTTTGTCCAGATGAAAAAGAGAAAGCCAAGATCAACTCAGAGGAGCTGCAAATCAAAAAAGTGAAGAAGAAAAAGAAGAAGAAACACAAAGAGTGGGAGAAGCACAAACGAGTAAAGATGTACCACCGCTCCTGCCAAACCATTTGTGCTGGCCTGCTTCTCCTCCCTCCATCCTCTCCACCTTCCACCTCATCCTCTGATCCCACTCATAACTCCTCCCTGTCTCCATTTAAGTCTCCTCTACCTGTTTACCCTCCACCTAACAACAAAACTGCACAACTCTTACCTTCCTCTCCTTTTCCTGTCACCAAATCTCTCTTAAACTGCTCTCTCCTCAACTCTCTTAACTCTCCATTGTCCCCCATGAAGACACCCCAACCTTCCCAAACCAAACAGCAGCCACAGTGTACTTATCCTGGCATGGCAGGCCTGGAGTTTGCCCCATACATCCACATAGAGAACCAGCCTAATGGAGGGGCCCTGGTGGCCCACGCCTACACCTCCCAGCTCTCCTCTCTCTCCATGGGCCAGAGGCAGAGATTTGCCCAGGAGTTTGTCACATTGGCTTTCAGCGAGGACTCATCCCAGGTATGGCATAGTTGGATATTGATCAGATTAATTTACCACTTTAACCTTATAGAATTTGTTTTTTGTTTTGTTTTGTTTTTTTTTGTTTTTTTTTCATATTTTATTACTGCCCTTGTTTTTCAGGCAGCTCATTACGTCATGGGAATTATCCACGGAGAAGCCAGCTACCTGCCTGACTTCTTGGACTACTTCTCAAGCAAGTTCCCATCAGCTCCAGTCAAAATGGAAATATTGGGAAAGAAGGACATAGAAACCACCACTATGGTTAATTTCTACTCTCAGGTCAGTCAGGCACAATCACACATAACTGGAGAATATGTGTGTGGGGTGGGACGTTTGTGGGACAGATGTGCACAACTATACTGACATGTCACTCATCTGAAAAACTTACACAGTTCTTGTCTTTGGTTATTCAGTTCTGGAGCTGTAGACACAAAGAGCACAGAGCAGATGGTGAGCTTTCAGACATGGGAAAAAAAAGTCTGAAGTCCAAAATAGCAAGGGCCCAGTGCTTCCAATCCACTTAGATTCTGTCCCCTGAATATAATATATTTGGCTGAATATCAAGCAGAGTATCACAACTGTCCACGAACACAGGACATGTTGAGAAACTGTCATACCACAGTCATGAGATTTACATGTATTTGATGCGTGCATGCGTGCGACTTATTTAGCTGGTTCTCTGTTATTATACAACATGTGAACGCAAAGAGTGTGAAGTTTACAGTGAGGAAAATAAGTATTTGAACACCCTGCTATTTTGCAAGTTCTCCCACTTAGAAATCATGGAGGGGTCTGAAATTGTCATCGTAGGTGCATGTCCACTGTGAGAGACATAATCTAAAAAAAAAATCCAGAAATCACAATGTATGATTTTTTTAACTATTTATTTGTATGATACAGCTGCAAATAAGTATTTGAATACCTGTCTATCAGCTAGAATTCTGACCCTCAAAGACCTGTTAGTCTGCCTTTAAAATGTCCACCTCCACTCCATTTATTATCCTAAATTCGATGCACCTGTTTGAGGTCGTTAGCTGCATAAAGACACCTGTCCACCCCATACAATCAGTAAGAAACAACTACTAACATGGCCAAGACCAAAGAGCTGTCCAAAGACACTAGAGACAAAATTGTACACCTCCACAAGGTTGGAAAGGGCTACGGGGAAATTGCCAAGCAGCTTGGTGAAAAAAGGTCCACTGTTGGAGCAATCATTAGAAAATGGAAGAAGCTAAACATGACGGTCAGTCTCCCTCGGACTGCGGCTCCATGCAAGATCTCACCTCGTGGGGTCTCAATGATCCTAAGAAAGGTGAGAAATCAGCCCAGAACTACACGGGAGGAGCTGGTCAATGACCTGAAAAGAGCTGGGACCACCGTTTCCAAGGTTACTGTTGGTAATACACTAAGACGTCATGGTTTGAAATCATGCATGGCACGGAAGGTTCCCCTGCTTAAACCAGCACATGTCAAGGCCCGTCTTAAGTTTGCCAATGACCATTTGGATGATCCAGAGGAGTCATGGGAGAAAGTCATGTGGTCAGATGAGACCAAAATAGAACTTTTTGATCATAATTCCACTAACCGTGTTTGGAGGAAGAAGAATGATGAGTACCATCCCAAGAACACCATCCCTACTGTGAAGCATGGGGGTGGTAGCATCATGCTTTGGGGGTGTTTTTCTGCACATGGGACAGGGCGACTGCACTGTATTAAGGAGAGGATGACCGGGGCCATGTATTGCGAGACTTTGGGGAACAACCTCCTTCCCTCAGTTAGAGCATTGAAGATGGGTCGAGGCTGGGTCTTCCAACATGACAATGACCCGAAGCACACAGCCAGGATAACCAAGGAGTGGCTCTGTAAGAAGCATATCAAGGTTCTGGCGTGGCCTAGCCAGTCTCCAGACCTAAACCCAATAGAGAATCTTTGGAGGGAGCTCAAACTCCGTGTTTCTCAGCGACAGCCCAGAAACCTGACTGATCTAGAGAAGATCTGTGTGGAGGAGTGGGCCAAAATCCCTCCTGCAGTGTGTGCAAACCTGGTGAAAAACTACAGGAAACGTTTGACCTCTGTAATTGCAAACAAAGGCTACTGTACCAAATATTAACATTGATTTTCTCAGGTGTTCAAATACTTATTTGCAGCTGTATCATACAAATAAATAGTTAAAAAATCATACATTGTGATTTCTGGATTTTATTTTTAGATTATGTCTCTCACAGTGGACATGCACCTACGATGACAATTTCAGACCCCTCCATGATTTCTAAGTGGGAGAACTTGCAAAATAGCAGGGTGTTCAAATACTCATTTTCCTCACTGTATTATTGACTCAACCTCAGGGTCAGTGTTTTGTTCATGTGAGCAAAGTGCAAGAAAAATATTAGATGAGTACAGTGAATATATGTCACCCAGTCGTATCTTTTTATGGCACACATACACTGCATTTATGAAGCATTTATGTAAAATACCATTTTGTAGGGGTGTGAATCTTCACTGGTCTCACGATTCGATTTGATTACGATTATCCTGTCTACGATTTGAATCGGTTCGATATCACGAAGCGTCACCTCCTCAACATTATTATATATTGCTACACATGGTTTTCATCAACAAATTCAAGCAGTCAGATATATATGAACTCCCCTTTTTATTGTATTTGCTCTTAAAAAAGACACTCTTACCCTCCTCTCCTTTTCCTGTCACCAAATCTCTCTTAAACTGCTCTCTCCTCAACTCTCTTAACTCTCCATTGTCCCCCATGAAGACATCCCAACCTTCCCAAACCAAACACCAGCCACAGTGCACCTATCCTGGCATGGCAGGCCTGGAGTTTGCCCCATACATCCACATAGAGAACCAGCCTAATGGAGGGGCCCTGGTGGCCAGTCAGATATCAGATATATATGAACTCCCCTTTTTAATTGTATCTGCTCTTAAAAAAGACACTTCCTGAATGTAGCGGCCTCTGAACACAGCAGACAATAGACAAAAGGCAAAAACAAAAAAAGCAACATCAGTAGGCAATAATCGATTATGGTCTGTCTTTGCATCGATGCAGAATTGTCGATGCAATGATTAATTTCAACACCCCTACCATTTTGTGTATGTGTGCATCTATACAGTATATAAAGCAGAGCGTAAGAATGTGTATGTAAAGTTAGGCACGTTGCTGCCCACATCTTCCGCCCTAGTAACCAGCACTTTTGATCCTTGAGAACAAAGATTAATGAAGAGGGAAGGCTGATAATATATAAGTAGGAAAAAAGAGAGGCTAAGAAATGCAGCAGATGAATGGAGAGATAGATAGGTGGATGGAGGGAAGGAAAGATTTAGATACAGTACAAGTCGAGGGAGAGGATGAAGGGATGCTGGGGGAAGGACAGAGATTGATTGAAGGAAAAGACCGAATGACTGCTGTGTGCAGATGAACAAGTTGTATTGTTGAGACTTTAACCATCTGGTTTGAGCATCCGCCTCACTCTGGCTAGCATTAAACAGCTTTTGGCATTTATACAGATGTCTTATTTCTCAGAGTAAATGACAACGTTAACAATTACGGCAGAGTTGTGTGCAGTGCACAGGTGGGAACTGCTCTCATTTCAGTGCTACTTAATCTGACATAGCAAAGTTTGAGTGAGAGCAAGAAAGGAATTCGAAAGCAAGAGGACAACATATTTAGAGAGTGAAAAGATGACGGAGTTCAGCAAAGATACAAGAGGTGAAAGGTGGTGAGAAAGCAAGGGGCTACATAAGAAAGAGATTGATATGCGAATCGGAAAGTGACAGAAAAGGTGGCAAGAGGATGTGAAAGCAAGAAGTGAAGTTCTAAACTGTAAGAGATGACTACTCGCAGCAAGTCAGGTTAGGGAGCCATGGGAGTCCAGCATGGGAGCTTCTCTACCACTCCTCCACAACCTTTTTAGGACAACTGGAAAAACAAGGTGTGTGTGTGTGTGTGTGTGTGTGTGTGTGTGTGTGTGTGTGTGTGGTCTCCTGAACACAGCGACCCAGCTAGACCTCTTCATTTGGAGATGTTCCACGTCTATAGTTCTCTAATGAAAAGCATTTTGTTGCCTCAAACCTCCTGAGTGGCTTTGTATTGAGAGACTGCCTGCTCCTTTTCAATGTAAGTGTAGGCTACCACACTCTGTGTGTGTGTGTGTGTGTGTGTGTGTCTACAAAGGGTAGAGTTGTTTATGCTCTCCATTGCTCTCCTGGCTATTTTTTTCTTATGAAATATTCATCAGGTTATTCTGTGTGTTTCCTTCAGTCTTGGCCAGTTCTGCTTCAACAAACATATATTTGATCTCTATGTGTCTGAGTAACTTAAACCAAGATAATGAGTTAATTAAACATCTAAATTGTCCATTGTCTAAATTGAGTTTTCCCTGCAAACCTGTGTCCTGAGCTGTGCCTTTAAGAGTAGTGTTCCTTGCAGGGCTAACGTCATTGTCCACTGGTCTTGTTCATTTCCCCCCCCCCTCCCTCCCTCCTAGCTCTCAGCAGTGACCTTGGGAAGTAGACATACAGTCCATACACACACACACACACACACACACACACAGCTGGAGCATGCATACTGATATATATATATACACACACACACACACACACACACACACACACACACACACACACACACACACACACACACACACACACACACACAAACAAACAGCTGGAGCATGCACACTGATACACAGCACAGGTACACACACACACACACACACACACACACACACACACACATAGATTAATGATTTCTCCCACACATTTTCCTCCACCTTTCTCTTCAGTTCTCCCTCTCTTTAGTGTCTCCCTCCCTCTGTGTTAGTCTGTCATTCTCTCTCTTTTATCCCTCCACTCTTTATGTTTCTGCTCTGTTGTTTGGTTCTCTGGTCCAGTTGCAAATGACTGGACAGCTGCTTTTTGTAATGTTTATTTGTGAGAGGAAAAGAAGGGAGGAATTTAGAAATTTGCAACAGCTTGCAATGTTCTTTGGCATTTGTGTATGTGTGCATTCATTCTCTTGTATAGATTTGCTTAGTTTTATTCTTGGGCTGCTGGAGTATGAGACAATACTCGATAATGAGCCATGTGTGTTCAGAATTTGACTGCAGGTATCAAAGGGGCTTTGTTGCCATTCAGGCTGCGTGTGAGTATTTTGTATTCAGTACCTGACTGAGGGCATTTTCAGCGGTGCTAAGGATTATAGAAGATTACAGCACCCCATTTTCTCAGGGCAAGTACAGCCAGCCAGCCAATACATGATGTGCTTCGACAGTGAGGTAATTGGTCTTTCCGGTTTAGTCACTAAGTAATAATTTAGTTACGACATCAGATTCAGTGACATCAATGCCAAGCAGTTCAATGATACATTCATTAGAAATATTTTATCAACAGAATAGTATCCTAATCAGATGAAAAGAAAATGTTTTACAAGAATTCAAAGAGGCAAGGTAAGAAAGTAAGAAAAAAAGTATTTGTCTTATCCAACTTCACCTAGAGCCAAAGAAATAAGCTTTAAAATCTTGAAAAACATGTATCTATCCAATAAACTCTTGCATAAAACATTTGATTTAGATAATAACACCTGTGGATTGTGTGAGAAAGACAGTAGTTATGTGTACATTAGTGCCTGTTAAAGCTAGAGTATTCATGAATGATTTGGGGTTTTGTGGTAAGTAGAGATTTTTTTTAATCTTAGTCGAAGATGTAAATACCTTAAGGTTAAGCCCAAATGAACAAAGGAAGGAACTAAAACTATTTGCAAAATACTAGCTAGGATGCAGATTTTATTAGGCATGGCAATGTTATCATAAGAATGAGGCAAGACTGAAGCTAGTTCTTTGTTGGAAAATCCCTTTAGAATTTTCGGTGCTCTCCATTTGACAGAAACACAAGTTTCGTTTACATCAGTTACACAGTTTCAGGTTAAACATCGTCACAGCCGACATAGTAATTTGTTTCCGCTTATCTGACTCTAGCTCCATCCTCCACCACTGTAGGCATCCCGCTCCTACACTTTTATATAATCTGACCTGGAGGCACACAGTGTTTACAAAACAAGGCTAAACTTTGCATTAGTCTCGCTTTGCAGCGTTTAAACCATGCTTAAGCTTTGACACAGTCCTGGCCTTAACTTGGACTTCAACAAAGCTGGAAATAAACCAGTACATTGCATTAATTCAAAGTGTGTTTGAGGGTTAGTCGAGGGTGAGTATGTAAGAGAAGTTTGTGCGATTGTGTATGAGGCATCAGTCAGCGGCCAGAAAACTTTGTTGTGACTCAGGCACAGTAATAGACTTAGTAGTCTAGAGACTGACTGGACGTAATGATTTAGAAAGAGAGATACACACAGAGCTGGGAAAGAGAGGAAGAAGCAGCACACATACAGATGTCGTAGAGAGGTCCGAGATGAGGGGAGAGAAGGATGCGTTGAAGAGAGAAGAAAACTAGTTATAGAATTAACAAGTGGTTGCAGTGGCTGCACCAGAGACGGAAAGGAGACCAGGAAAGAGAGAGGCTTGATCTAATAGACCTCCCACCAGGGACATGAGTATTATGAGGGAAAGAGGCACAGGAGGAGATGGAGAGGCTGACAGAGATGAGAGATAATCAGAGTACAACAGCAAGTGGGAAGAAGCGAGGGAGTGAGACTTAAAAATCTACTGCTTTTAGCCAAAGAAAGTGACAGCAGGGGAGAGATGACAGTAATGATAATTATATATAATCATATCGGCTCTTTAATCTTGTGAATTTGCGGGTCTGGAATACCAAATGAGATGCAGTACATTTTAGATGGAGGAAAAATGATTTGTCTATTCTATTGTGTCCAGAATTTTTATTGTTGGACTTGTTGGAATTTATCGTCCTATGCTTTTGTGCAGCCTACACCCTTTTTAAATGAAGCTTATTAACAAGTTTAGCAGTAAAAGAAACAAATATGATGTTGGTCTTATTTATTATTATTTGAGTGTGTCTACATGCACGTACACAGAGGCGAGGAAGTACTATAGCGTCTTGAACAGTACCACTCGGAGGAAGTCTGTCGCAGTTCCTGTTTCCTTCTGTTTGCCTCCACTTATTAAAGAGAAAGTGTGTGTGTGTGTCTGTGTGTGTCTGTGTCCCTGACTGGTAAATGTATCTGTTTGAGGCAGAGATGGTGTTTCCTAATACTCCTCCTGTGATAGTGAGACTGTTCTCTTTGCTAACAACGTGGGGGTTATTCTGCTCTTAAATTATGCATAGTGTAAACACACTCACAGATACACAGGAAGAGAAAATAGACGCTCATAAGCACACACAGTTATAAGTATGCAGGAAGATGAAGCATACACTCACAGATGCACACATACTGGCTGAGATGCACAAACGCTTGTAAGCATGAAGGCATTTGAATCCATGTGTGCACACAAACACATTTTCCTCTCAGTATCTAGGTCATTGACTCAGTCACACTATTTAAAGTTGTGATGTGTTTACGGGTGTGGCGGTAGTATTTTAAGCTTTTAGTCATCATCTTAGGAGGATATTACCCAGTGTTGGGGCACAGATGCAGTGAAATGAAGTGAACAAACGCCACATGGCTCGGCCTGTCTATGTATGATGAGCTGATTTATCTATCTAATAAAGGTGTGTGTGTGTGTGTGTGTGTGTGTGTGTGTTACTATATTTGTGGGGTCCAAAAACCGGGGAATACAGTATACTTGTGGGGTCTGCACAGCCTTGTGGGGCCCAAAATGCTGGACCCCACAAGGTTAAAGGGCTGTTTGAGGGTTAAGACTTGGTTTTAGGATTAGGGTTAGAATTAGGTTAGGGTTAGGGTGAGGGTGTGGGTAAGGGTTAAGGTTAGGCATTTAGTTGTGATGGTTAGGGTAATGATTGGTCCCCACAAAGATAGTGAAACAAACTGGTGTGTGTGTACACGTACGTCACAGGCAGACGCCACACGCAGAACACTTTACAGCAGCGGGCGAGTTTTTACAAAACTGCTACAACACGGTCCCTGACTTTATACCTATTCCTGCAGTGTGAACAGGTTGCTTCATCTAATGAGGACTCGCAGCATATTCTACATACTATAGGGCTGAAACGATTAGTCGATTAATAGTTAAGTCGATGGACAGGTAGTTAATGGACAATTTTGATAATCTATCATCATTTATCAAACAAAAATGTGCTTTTCTCTGTTTTATACTACTGGTTTTTGGTCGTTTGTTTAAACAAAACAACCAGTCTGTAGATGTCACTTTGGGCTCTGGGAAATTGCAACAGGCATTTTTAAGTATTTTGTGAAAGTTTATAGACTTAACAGTTCTTAAATGAATTGTATAAATAATCGAAACATTAATTGGTAATGACAGAAATGCCATTATTTCCATTACATTGTTAGATTAGAGAGCACAGATGAGTAGATTTTTACACTGTAAAATGTTTTTTAAAGATTTAAAACAAAAAGAAAAATTGAAGTGGATATGGATCAAGATTGTTTGTTTACGTTATGTTTATGGTAAAAACAAAATTACTATGGGCTGAATGACGACTCCCAAATATCAATATCGGCCTTACAAATTCAGTATCAGCCAGGTTATAGTCTCGACAAATGTTGAAGTATTTTGTTAGCTAAACATTACAGTGACTAAAGCGGATTATGAACACCTGTAATTAGCTGTGTCACTTAATCCTGTCTGTTGTGATGAGTTGTTATTTTGAGCTCAACTTTTTAAGAACATTTCACTGTCATTGACCCCCGTAATCCAGTTGTTATGGACATTCTCTGCTAATTATCCAGCTTGTTTAAATAACCAAACCAGACCAACAACAATTCCTTATTGAAAGCAACACCCTGGGGAAATGGCTGTCGTGATCTACAGCATGATTGGCCTCTGAGCAGCTGTTTTGGGATTTGGTGCCTTGCTCAGGGACACACCTGGGAGCTGCCGAGCACCTTCACCTTCAGTGTTTTCCCAATTCATTGTTTCCATATTCATTACTTCTCCCTCACCTCCCATTCTCTCAAGCCTGCCCTCATCTCTCTTTTTAGCACATTCTGCCTCCCTCCTTTTTGCCTCTTTAACATCTTTGCTTTTTACTTTTTCTCATGTTTCTCCATGTTTTCTCTCTCTCTGTCTTCTTTCTCTCTGTCTTTTTGAAAGCTTGTCTTCCCAAACTTTCTCTCCCTCTCATCACTTCTCTCCATCTGTCTCTCTTTTTCGTCATTCTTTCTCTCCAGTGTATCCTTGCTCTCTCCTCCCTCTGGTCTCTCTCTCTCTCTCTCTCTCTCTCTCTCTCTCTCTCTCTCTCTCTCTCTCTCTCTCTCTCTCTCTCTCTCTCTCTCTCTCTCTCTATCTCTATCTCTATCTCTGTTTGTTGTCAAGTGGTGACTCACTAGAAGCACCCAGCCAAGGATCTGGCCAATACACACACACACACACACACACACACACACACACACACACACACACACACACACACACACACACACACATCCTGGTCAGCCAAGAGTACAGCATGCAGGCCACATGCTGCACGTACTGCACGCACACACACACACACACACACACACACACACACACACACACACACACACACACACACACACACACACACACACATACAAAGAGACTGTTGAGGGCCAAGTGTATGGGGCACGTGCTAGACAGACAGACACACACACACACACACACACACACACTATGCTCTGTCAGCCAAGTGAAGAGCAGCAAACAGTCTATTGAGTCACACCCACACCCATGGAGCAGAAACATCAAGTGAAGCTGCCCACACACACACACACACACACACACTAATTAACAGCTTCCATGTCAATGTATAGTTTATTGGTCCTCTGGATTGTATTGCAGTTAGACTTGGCTTTGTTTTAAGGGGTCACAAGCCAAAAAGGTTGGGAGACGCTGCCCTGGAAGCCACTGACAAAAATATCAAGTGTGCTTAATTACATTCAGAATGTTAAAGGAATTCAGGACCACTGGAGGGAAATTACACTGGGACATGCCCCCCTTCTCACAACAATTGGGGCATTTAGGCTCCATAGCAACTCAATAATAGGATAATATAAAACATTTTTTTTAAGTTAAGATTTAAAACTATGAAATTTCTCCAGATTCACCTAAAAAAATAAATAAAAGAAAACTATATTTTTGTTAAGACCTGAACATTGTAACCAATCTCACCTTCCTGTTGTGTTGTTAAGGTAAGATTCTGATATCATCGTCTAATGTTGTGTTTCTCCCGTGGTTGCTGCAGGTGAAGAAAACGTACAGTAATGGTACGTACAGAGCCGGGGCAATGAGACAGATCAGCCTGGTGGGAGCTGTGGACGAGGAGGTCGGGGATTATTTCCCAGAATTCCTTGGCATGCTGGAGGAGTCACCCTTTCTGAAGGTGAGTCAGGACAGGATGAATGGCAGTAATGCTACACAGCAACAGAATGGGTGGATGCATAGGGAATGGGCAAGTGACAGAGGTATAGAGTAAACTAGATGTTCCCAAATATGTTAACGCATTTATACCACTGACTATTTGGAAATGCCACAAGCTGAACAGATGGAGAAATGCTGCCTGACACAAACATCAACATCACACATAATATTCACAGGGGTGTCTGGCAAAGAAGAGACTTTAAGTTGGTGTGTCAGAGCGATTTGATGCAGCTTCCAGCTTTCAGTTCAGGAACTTGGTTCTCTTTTAAAATGTGTGTGTGTGCAGGAGCAGACCACCAAAATACTGTGTTTACTGCTGTCCCTGAAATGCAGGAGTGACAAGCTTTTCTTCTGTTTGCCATTCTGTGTTGACACTTCAAATCTCCTGCATGCAGTGTGGGGGAGTGGCGTCGTATGCTGAATATCAAAAGACGCACATCCTCTGGCACTTTCCATCTGTCGAGGGCTTTGGCTCTGAATCAGCACCCTCTGAAGCATCTCGGGTGCCAGTGACAAGTTTTGCCAGTGGGGCCAATTTCTGCGCATGAGATTTCTTTTTGGGAGTCTCTGGAATAACTAAAATACTTGAATTGGTTAACTAAAAACATGAGGGATATACTAACATACTGCTTGAATTATTTCTTTCCCCTCTCTCTTTCTCTTTTTGTCTGCCTGGCTACAGCGGACTCTTCCATGGGGAACGTTCTCCAGTCTGAGGCGGATGGATCCCACAGAGAGTGACGACGGTCCTATAATGTGGGTCAGACCAGGAGAACAAATGATACCTGTAGCTGATATACCAAAGTCCCCTTTTAAAAGAAGACGGTGAGTACAGAAATGAAGCCAGACATTATTTTGGATCCTCCACTGCAATGAGACAGAGACAGAATTGGCAGGGATTTTGGTCTCTATGAATGTTTATACTGACTACAAGTATCTGCTGTGTGTGTACCTTATTGATCCAGCTTGCCTCTGTACTCTCAGCACAGCCCACGAGGACTGATTATGAAAAACACTAACAAAACACACTCACACATTTGAAGCAGCAGCCGCGGTAGCAGCATGAAGCTTTTTTTGTAGCCGCGCCGCGCTGGGTGAGGCAATTACACCCTCTCTGTTTGTTGTCGCTCCCACATTAGCTCTGTCTCACAAACACACACAGACAGACAGAGAGAGAGACAGAGAGAGAGACAGAGAGAGAGAGAGAGAGAGAGAGAGACTGACTGACTGACTGACTGACTGTACTTCACATGGCAGCCAGCCAAGCATGGGACGACACACACATTACTCCCATCAGCAGTTATTTCTCTGTTTGATTGGTAGTCACATCAATAGAGGCATTATGGGATTAAAAAATGATATACAATTTCTTAATTTAAAACTAAGATTAGTCGTTTTTGGAGAAAATCAAAGTGAATACATTTTTCAATCAAAAAAACCATCAACCATTCACTGGTTCCAGCTTTTCTCTGTTTTATATCATTAACTGAATATCTTTAGACTATTGGTTGAGCTTTAGCGAATTGAGAACGGAAAAGAATTGTTAGCAGCCCTAGTCGATTGTTTTGTCTATAAGAAAGCTTTATTCAGTCAGACGTACATTTCGTTGCGTCTACATGTTATGCGTCAGTTGGTGCACAGTGTTTAAATTGGAATGGTGTAACAACTGGGGCTGAAAAGAATCTGCTTTTTATAGAGACACTGATGGATGGAGAGATGGATGGATAGATAGATAGTGAGAGAGGTGGTTAAACTATCCCTTTCTCTTCTTTCTTCTGTGTTCTATCTCATCCCATCACTTGATTATAAATCACCATGAGATATGGATACAAAATGACATCTACAAACCAAGGTGCACGTTTCTACTTTCCTCCCCTTTTTTGCTTCCACATCTCTTCTCAATTGCTCTTTCCCTATCTCCTCCTCCTCTTTCCTTTTCTTTCTTTCACTCCTCCCACGTTTCTCTGTCCTCAGCTACCTCTAAATATCTCTTTGTTTCTCTTACGATCTGTTCCTGCTCCTGACCTCTTTCCAGCTTTAAGTTGATTTATTGTTGAGTTACTGTGTTATCTTCATGAAACTCCGAAAGTGTTTAAAGAAAGCAAATAGAATATGTCAGAGCAGTGCAAGTGTTTTTGTTTATGTCTGTCTGTGTGTGTCTAAAGAAAAATACAAAAAAACAGTGTGTTTTAAAAAAAGACGTTTTGTGAAGTGCATAGAAAGGGAGGACGTGATGTTTTTTTGCAGCAAGACCTCGTCTGCAGTTTGACCGTATGTCGTGTTGAAGGAAGGCGGCTTGTGTGCGGGGAACATCTCTTCACAGTGCTTCTTTTCTTTTTCTTGGTGGTTTCAGTGAAAAGGTCGAGCTGTTACGTGTTTCTGACGGCACCGAGACTCTCAGTCTGAGAATTCAGCTTGATTATAGTGGTCAGACGATGAAAATAAACCAAAAATATTTCAGCTTTTTAGTGAAAGAGCACCATGCTTCCAGAGATTTACAATAATTGCATAGTAAGAGCAGCAACCTTGGCAAGCACCAGTAACAAACAGGACAGAGGTCTGACGCAGAGCATACTGTTCCTGTTTAGATACGGACGGCATGACGAATGACGAACAACATGACTCCATCGAGAGCCGGCTGGCTGTCAGCAAGATGTCAAACCCCAGCCTGCTTCGTCTCAAGTAGAGTTGAAATAATTAGTCGATTAGTCAATTAGTTGGGCGACAAAAAAAAATAATCAGCCGCTATTTTGATAACTTAGCAAAAACTCCAAACATTTTCTGGTTCCATCTTCTCCATTGTGAGGAATTTCTCTATTTTATATAATTGTGAGTTAAATATCTTTAGATTTCGGATTTTTGGTTGGATAAAACTTCTCACATTATAGATGTGCGAGTTATTTTTCTGTTTTGGATAAAACTAGACATTTAAATTCCCCCTCCAGTAAAAAAATGTGTTTAATGTGCTTACTGTTACTTCACTTGGATGTTTTACTTTCACTGTGCAGAATGATGTATGTGCTGAGTTTTATATTGGAATGCTGTTTTTTTTAACAAGAGGGAACGTTTCTCTGCGCTTACCTTTAATCTGAGTTTAAGACGTGAATTTACCAGCATGCTTTTTCAGTCCAGTATGCAACTCACACAAGTGTTAAGTAGTATTTAAATGGAAACTTGAAGCCTCCAGTGAACATGGAGTACACTGAGAATCTTAAGTTTTCTTTAACAAGGTACTTACCCAAATGTGATGAACAACCTTTTCAGTGTGCTGCAGCTTTAAGATTTACTTTAAGTGTTTACACTCCTTTTTACTGCCCAATCCCTTCACTCCCCAACTCTCTCTCCTTCTTTATCCCCCATTTCCCTCTGTCATCTCCTCGCTCTCTCGCTCTCTCTCTCTCTCTCTCTCTCTCTCTCTCTCTCTCTCTCCCCTTCTCCCACTGACTTCAGTTGCCCATAAATGCACAGGAGTCTGTCCTGACGACTTGGTGCAGAGACATTTGCCCTCTTCAAATATTGCTCTAGATGTGCACGTTCAGCAGTACTCCTCCCTTTACACTCTCTTCTTTTCAGTATTTCACTTACAAGCTTTCCTGGTTTTACATTCATTACTGTCAGCCTGCAGTCAGCTCAGACACAGCTCTGTGTGTGTGTGTGTGTGTGTGTGTGTGTGTGTGTGTGTTTTTTTTTCTCTGCTCCTTCCGTCTTCCACCACCTCCTACCTCTCCTCTTATCTCTGAATGAATGAAGCACGGGTAGTCTCGCTGCTGTTCTGTCTGTGTAACACTCTCGAAGGAATCTCTCACAGACTCTTTGAGTGTGTGTTTGTACTCTTGTTTGAATCTGGCTGCAGCTCCAGTGTGAGTCACTGATCCAGTAGTGAGCTGACTGCAGTACTTCTATTGTTTGGCAACACAGCTAATTTCTTATGCTTTTATGCCTCAGCTTCTCCGTATGCTGTATGCATGAAGCCAAGTGTGGCCGTATGTGGATGTGTTCCAGCACTTTTTCTTTCCATTTTTTTTTTTTTACAAAATAATTTGCATTGGAAGAAAAAAATATTTGGTCTGTAGCTAAAAAAAAAAATAAAGTATCATTTTTATATATGCAGACAATGAATATGTTTTTACAGTGTGCTGTGAAACATCTAGTTAGGACATTCACTGAATACACCACACAGATGTTTAATAAAGGTCATGCGAACAAGCTTTTTCATCCTCTACATCCCAACCGCTCTATGGCTGTAACTAACGATTTTATTCATTATTGATTAATATATTGATGATTTTTTCGCTTAATCGTTTTGTCTATCAAATGTTAGAAAATAATAGCATTTTCCTACTTTCCCACTTAACAGTGACACAAATCGGAGAAAAGCAGCAGATTTCTCACATTTAAGAACAAATGTCATTTAGGCTCCATAATCATAAATCACACACAAATGTATATTATTATCATCATCAAAATCATCAACTAATTGTTTCAGCCTTGGTATGCTGTGAAGCACCTAATTAGGTTTGCTGTAAAGTAGAGCTAAAACACTTAATTGATTAGTTGATTCATCAGCAGGTATTTTAATAATCGATTCATTTTAAGTTATTTTTTAAGTAAAAAATCTCTGGTTCCATCTTATAAAATGTGAATATTTGCAGATATTCTTAGTTTTCTATGATATTAAAGTGAATATTTTAGAGTTTTGGGGTGTTGGCCAGACAAAAAATAAAGACATTTGAATAAGTCAATTTGGGCCTTAGGGCCATCTTCTTTTCTTCTATTTTCTGACATTTTAGAGACCAAACCATTAATCTAGGTAAGAATCAGCAGATTAATTGATAATGATAATTGTTGCAGCCCTACTGAAAATGCTCCAAAACTACCTGAATACACAAACAAGAATGTTTTTTCATATCCATACTAATGCAGTTTTCATCCTCTCTAACATCCTCTCTGCTCCTCGTGTCATACTGTGGCATCTGGATTACATCAATGAGCAAGTCAACAAAGATCACAACAACACCGGCAGCCTGTCTGGTGCTTTTATTTTGCCACAGCAGACAGGAAACAAAAAAATCACAAAGCTGCCTACTCACCTTTAGTCATTTCCTTCTTTAGATAGACAGCAGGGAAGCAGAGACAGGAGAGAAATCTTTGTAGAACTGTGTGGACACTATTGTGTCTTTCTACTTTTCACAGCGTTTTATTTCTGTTCTGTCATAGCTCCACTAACGAGGTGAAGAACCTGCTGCAGTCGCTGCCCCGGACCAGCGAGCCCAGAGAGATGCTATTTGAGGATCGGACTCGAGCCCACGCCGATCACATCGGTCAGGGCTTTGAGCGACAAACCACAGCAGCCGTGGGGGTGCTGAAGGCTATACAGGCCGGAGAAAGGTAGGCGGTGAAGCAACGTGATGTGATCGCACTGTTGGGGTACAGGTAGTGATGGCGTTAATTTGTTTTAGAAGCAACACACGCTCAGTGTTTATACAGCTTACTCTCCCAAGACGTATCACGTAATCCTTCTCACTCTGTCCTCCCCTCCCTCCCTTGTTGTCAGCTCGGAGCCTCCTCGTGTAACCAAAGACGTCGTGTGTTTCCACGCTGGTGATTTCCCTCATGTAGTCCAGAGGCTGCAGTTGGACCTATACGAACCTCCGCTGTCTCAGGTTTTAACATCACACACACACACACACACACACACACACACACACACACACACACACACACACACACACACACACACACACACACACACACACACAGAAGGCATGCCACTGCTCATACATTTATTATGTCCCAAATGAGACCGTTATTCCTCAGTGTTACCAACACTTGCTATCTCATACTGGGTAAGGTGTAAAGGTAAATGAATCTGATGTAGATGCTGCCACGTTGTGGAGCAAAGTTGAACTGCAGTAAGTTAGAGAACTTGTCTGGAACAAAGGAAGGATGGGTTAGTTTTCTTTATTTACAATTTAACTAAGGATTCAGGATGTTTTACAACAACACACCTTTATCTCAAAATATGCATTTACTGTAATCAACAAAGGTCGGAAAGAAGAATAAAAAAGAAGAAAACTTATTATCTTCTTCTGATAATGACGTTTAAAACGCATGTCAGTGTCAAAATATGGAGGTTTAATTTTTTGGAGTGTTCCTCTTCATTTCCTCTATCTAAACTCTCTTTGCAGTGCGTGCAGTGGGTGGATGATGCCAAACTCAACCAGCTGCGTCGCGAGGGCATCCACTACGCACGCATCCGCCTGTGCCACGATGACATCTATTTCATCCCTCGCAACGTGGTCCACCAGTTTAAGACCGTGTCGTCTGTCTGCAGCCTGGCATGGCACGTACGCTTAAGACAATATCACCTGGAAGACGCAGAGGAGCAAGAGGAGGAGGAGGGGAAGGAAGAGGAGGAGGAGGAGGAGGAGGAAGAGCAGGTTAAGTTGAAGGAGAAGGAGAGGAAAACAGTGGGGGAAGAAGAGGTAGTGGAGGAGAGGAGAGAAAAGAAGGCTGAGAAAGGAGTGAAGGAGAGGATAAAGGAAGAGCACGTGGAGGTTGTGGCAGTAAACAGGACATTGCCGGCTGTCAAAAATGAAGAACAGAATCCTCCACCTCTTTTGTCTCAGCCCGCTCTCTCAGTAGACTGGAACATGAGCAGCGCTAGAGACAAAGAGTTGGAGAAGGAGAGGCTAAAAGAAGGAGGGAAACCCAAACGACAGGGTTCACCTCTTGCAAAGGTGAAAGCAGAACTTCCAGCGTATCCTCTCTGCAAGAATAAATCACCTTCGCCTCTCCCTCCGGCCCCTCATCCTCCTCATCAGGACACAAAACTCAAAGCAGCATCATCAAAGCACCTTCATCATCACCATCATTCGGACAGCAGAATGACGTCTTCCAGTATAAGGCCCGCCTCTTCAGCGCCTAAATCACCCATCTCCAAGTCTTCCTCTTCTTTGTCGTCTTCAGCCGTTACTTCTTTGCACTCCTCTTTTGCTGCTCCCAATCCATCCTCTACCTCTTCTCCATCTCCTGCTGTGTCCACATCTTCCTCCGTATCCACCTCCGCTATATCTTCCCTGACCAGTCCCAAACCTGCAGTGGACTCGTGTCCCTCCCCACTCCCTCCTTCCACCGTCTCTTCGACTTCCCGGCTGCCTCAGTTGGACCGGCCGAAAGACAAAGACTCACTTCGCCTAAAGCCAGATGTCCCGTCAGACACGCGGACATGGGCGCAGTCGGAGGTTCGAGCCTCACGCGGGTCACCGGCTGCGGATGTACAAGCACACGCCTCTGCGAGTTCACAAGCCGACACACGGACACACACGCACGACAGACACACACACACGACAGACTTTCGGACACAAACACTCCAGGAGAGATGGACTCACAGTGTGGACACCAGGACGTCTGTGGAGCCACAGATGCCTCCGCCACAGGACACCGGGAGGCAAGGGATGTACATGCAGCAATACACACCCCAGCATCTCCCACCTCCTCACCTCCCTCACATGCTTCCCCCCTCCTTCTCCCCTCTCCTGCCACACTCCCATCTTCCTCACAGACCTCCAGTCCTCCCCCCAAATCCGCTATCCAATCCCCCTCTCCCTGCACAGCCCCAACCCCTGAACTCTTACCTCTGTCAGAAAGCACCACCACATTCAGTTCACATGAGCCAGCTCCACCTGCATCCCCCGCACCAAGCCAACATCAGCGCCCAGTCCCAACCGTACTACCAGCCCCCCCGTATCGCCTCCCCGCATCAAGCAAACACTCCCCTCACCGGCTCCCAGTCTCTTCCTCCGCACCTGTCTCACCATCACCAGTTCGCCCCGCATGCCAACACCTACTTCCCCCCTCAGCATCCCCACTTCTCCCCTCACCACTTCCTCCCCCCTCAGTCTTTCCTCTCTCAACCCCCCAGCCCTTACCCGCTACAGCCGCAATACCAGCCTCAGTCTTTCCCTCACCTGCCTCCTCCTCCTTCCTCCACACCGCCTCCCCCTCCTCCTTCTCTTCCACCTCCTCTCCCCCCGCAACCTTGCCCTTCTGTCCTCCTCCCTCCCCCAAAGCATGAAGAGGGGCCGAACCCGATTTTATAGTCGTTTTTGTACATAACGATGTTGTTTTTTTTAAATGACTGTACATGTGCAGTACAAGGTTTTATTTTGGTTGTGATGTTGTAAAACGATGTACAAAGGAAATATCGAGGAAGACGGTGTAGTGTATCGGTATGAACACACAGTACCGTAGTTTATGAAGTCGAACTTTATTCACCCCAGACCTTTTGACTCGTTTAGATTGTACTGAATGCGTTGGTTGAACTGGGTCAGAAATATTGAGAATTGATTGCATTTATTGGTAGTTTTCAGTTTATTCGGTATGCCTTCAGTTATGTACTGCTCCACCAGTTCTGACTTAGAAGAAGATCTTATTCAGGATCAAGGGTTGAATGAGCTCCCCAGTCTGCCAAACTGCTGTCTGGTTCTGTTTTTTCTTTAAGTGAGCCATCAGAGGTAGGAAGGAAGGCTTTTACAGACTTAGTGTCAGATATTTATATGAAAAAAGGTCATTAGGACGATGACCTTTTTGTGAAACTTGCAGCTAATGCTTCCATTTTTCTGGCTTTTTTTCTAGTATATTCTTTGTGCCCAAGACTGTTTCTGGAATTGTGATGGGTCAAATTGTGATATTATACAATACACTATTGTATTTATGTAATATTTCTACATTTCCTCTACTGTATTGTATTGATTCATTTTAATCAATACAGTATATCACAGTATGTTTCCCTGATATTGTATTTTGAGCAATAATGCTCCGCAATAATCTGCAGAATATAAATCTAAATACATTTCCCCATTATTGAAATGGTGACAGCACGTATCTGTATTCTGAATTCAAAGCTATTGATACAAAGCCAGCGATGTCCTATTGAATCATGTTAGGACTTTTCCAGTGTTTTATTGCCCCCCCCCCATGTCAATTATAAGTTTAGTAAGCTACAGTAAACAGTAGCATCATAAAGAGTCACAGTTCAATGGAATATTTTGACATCTTGGAAAATGCGTGTATTTGCTGTCTTGACGAGAACTAGATGAGAAGATCGACACCACTCATGTCTGCACAGTCAATATAAAGCTGGAGCCAGCAGCCGCTTAGCTTATCTTAGCTTAGCTTAGCATAAAGACTGGAAACACTGGAGTCTTGTCAGCTCTGTAAGAAGCCAGGCAACAAGCCGAGACTAGTTACAAGTTACTGTTCCTACATCTACTGTACGTCTTAGTTAGTGAGCTCTAGAGGTGCTGGTAGGTGGATTCTGCTAGCTTGCTAACCTGCTTCACCTTCATATTTACCATACAGACGTCAGAGTGGAAACAATCTAACTCTGAGAAAAAGAAAAAAAAACCTGAATAAGCATATTTTTCAAAATGTCAAACTTCTCCTTAAAAGTGTTGCGGTTATCTTGTACCTGTAGCCCTCAACACTAGTGGCAGAGCTCTTAAGTGTAATCTTGCTGTGTTTTTCAGTGTCTGTTGGATGTGTACCAGGGTCTCCTAATTTTGGAAACAGAGCACTTGCTGTTCAGCCAAGGATGAATTCGACCCAAGCCAAGGCTGCTGCACAGAGCGGCCTTCAGAGTCTCAGGAAGAAAAAAAAAAAAAACATTCAGCACACATCCACGAACATATTGGTCTCCTAAAAACAATCCTAAATCTTAGTTACCTTTAGGTAATTGTTCAGGGTCATTGAAATATTCAATCTGCAGCATTATATTATTAGTACTTATGCAGCTACATTAAGAGCTCGCCATGACTTACCTTTTGATCTCACAGCATCTGGAAAAGAATAACAGAATGAGCAGAGCAATATCATACAGATGCAGTAGGTCAAGACTTCCAAAATGTGACTCATAACAGCACTTTGTAACATGGATATATCCACTGCTGTTTAAATACAATTGATATTATTGGAGATACTAATTATGTCAGATGTACAGGGCAATTCAGTTTCTTCCAAGACTATTCCGTTAATCATTCAGGCCTCAGACTAACATGATACAATTGTTTTTATTATTTGTGTCCAAAACACAGCAGGTACACTGTCGAGTTCATTCCCAAAGCACTATTTATCTATTTAACTGAAGTCTAGTTCTGTACAGTGTGGAGCATCATGTCTATTGAAATGTCTTATTTATCAACCAGGACTGGAGTGACCTCTTTGTGTTTTAAAAAGTACCATAAATTATTGAAATTCTGTTTTAGCCACAACTATTAATATTTTTCTCCAAGTGGTGGATATCTGATTTTAGAATCAGACTCTTCTGTCTCACTTGAAAACTTGATTTTATTTTGTTATTGATGTCTTGATTTTACTATCAATACTGGAGTACAGCCCACTTGCTAATGTAGCCCACAACATTTCCCCAGTGCCTGTCCTTAACTGTGAACTACTACATGGTCCAGAGCCATATAGAGAAGGAGTTCTGTCCTTTCTTGGGAGTTTTAAGTTTTCACTAGAAAATTAAAGCAAAGCCTTAAATTGGTCTCTAAAGCCACTGAAAACTCTCCCAAAATTTCTGCGGCATAAGTTGGGATGAGTCACATTTTGTGGTTCAGTGGGACGATGCCCTAAAAACAGGGTTGTTTTCCATGATTAGTCTTACCACCAGCCTGTCAGGATTTCATTCCAGAGACAGAACTCTTCACTTTGTGGCTTTGGGGAGTGAGAAGGTGACGATTAAGCACTTAATGCCAGTTGCAAGGCGCTCTGCAGCTCTTTTTATGCTTTTGGTTTTCAGATGTTACAAAAAATAAAAAATAAAAACCTGACGGGAACTTCTATATTTTTTTGTACAAATGTGACAAAATTATGGTTGAAAACAAAACAAGTCTTCAGGGGCTACGTTGTTTTCACAGAATATATTTATCTCAAGGTTTTTGGTTTGTTTGTTTTTCTATTTTGTTTCTGTGATTTTTAACTGTCAGCACTGTAGTGTACATAAGAAGTTTTGTAAAGAGGAAAAAACTTGTAGTGTGGTTTCTACTTTAAATATGAGCCTAGCTAATAAAAGGTTCAGTGTATGAAAAATGTTGTGGTACGGTCTGGTGGTTTAAAAACTTGCATGTAGAAAAAAGTAAAGTTTGAAGAATGTTCATATGTATTCTCAAAATAGTCTCATCAAACATGTTATGCATGTGGGAAACAGGATGGCTGAGGTTTAAAGATACTTAGTCTATATTGACGAGGTTCCATTTACGGGATTGTTCCGGGGCTGCTGGATCCGCCGGATGTCCCTCACCTTCCTCTTTCTTTGTGTTGGCATTCTAAACTCCAGTCGATTCAGGAAACATCCTCCGAGCTAGAACCGACAATCAAATTATAGTAATCTTTTTTTTTTTTTTAGTCAAATTCGCATCACACACTCAACAGCCATTTTAATCCCAGAGCTCGCCTCCCTTACGTGCACGTTCCCCCGAAAACACGTTCCTTCCCGTGGCTATTTTGCAGAGGCACCGTACCTGCCTGTCCGGCGCCTAGCACTGCCTAAGACGATTGTGATTGGTATAAAGAAATGCCAATAAACCAGAGCACATTTTTCTCCTATCCCAGAATGTTGTGTGGACTAGCCAGACTTTCCTCCGCAGCGCTGTGGAGGCAGGTCTGGCAATGCGAGACTAAAGGTACACTGTGGAGATTTTGACCACTAGTAGCGCTATAGAGAGGCGAAGTCCCTCCCCTTCGGACCTTAATTCGGAAAAAAATATGTCCGGTTTTATGAGTGTGTCCCTGTTTGCTTGTATGCCATTGGTTTCATGCTATTCTGCTGATCAATACTTGGTGGCAATAACATGTCAAATGTAGCAATGCAATAACAATAGCAGTGAAGAAGAAAACCGCAAGCAAGCTAATGCTGCGTTACATTTACCTCTCAAGTCGCGTTCCAGTAACAAGTCGGAAAACTATTATATTTAACGAATAGGTGGACTCTAGCTAGGTTAGCCATTGTTAGCAATACTAGTTGATAACAACACATTATGCTGTATTTTGCGCATGCAAACAAGACGGAAGTCCTTAATGGCCCTGACACACCAACCCGATAATCGGCCGTCAAACAGTCTGGCGAGGTCAGTGACTCGAGTCTGTTCGGTGTGTTCCGTGCCGTCGTCAGCCAGAGGAGCCGTCGGCCTTCATTTTGGCCGACCTGACTTGCTGGGTCGGAGGGCGGGGAGTCGGACTCACTCCACCAATCTGATTGGTGGAGTGCTAACCCGGAAATAACGAGCGGGATGAGTGACAAACGCCTCTCAAAATCTGACGAAAATCTTTTAAACTGACCTTTGTCGACCTGAAATGAAGACAGATTCAGCAACTGTATGGCCTATTTCTCGCTTAAAATGTTTTCAGAAACACGTTTCAGTGAACTATTTTCGTAAAATACGAGATTGTTTTTCGATCAAGCCGCCATTACGATCAGCTGGAGAAGCCAGACCCACGTGACGCGTTGTCATTTCCAGTTTTCATTTTTTATATTACATCTCACGCACACGCAGAACATACGCTCAAGACGGCGTCCCTTTGGTGTGTTCCAAGGCACTTTTTGGACCTCAGGGAGCCGACTGATCAGTCCGACTGCCCTTTCTGCCGACGGTTGGTGTGTCAGGGGCTTAACAGTATACTCAGAGCAGCCATGTTGGATGTGATGCCGATGATTGTCCGACTCGGGAACTCTGTTCAACTGGAACGCACCACAACATGACTGTAACAATGCAGGATTTAGAATATTTAAAAAAAAATCTAATTTTCAAATGTTTTTTGAGGAAGGAAATGCCTCAACACGTTTGTTAGACAGATTTAATATACACAATGTGTTTGGCTGAGAAACACCACAGGGCATCTTTAAACCTACAATAACTGTTTTGCCACTTGTGGGCAGCGGAAACACAATGCAATCCTTAAATATCTTCATATTGACATTTTAATATCAATATAGTGATATAGATGGTAAACAATTGGGTTTTTAGAGCTTTTTTGCTAGAAATGTCTGCTGTGGCTGAAACAATGCTCTGAGAGACCCTTTTATGCTTTTTTTTTTTGATTTTCCCATCTTTTAGTGTGTTATATACAGTAGTTTTTTTGTGTATGCAATAGATGTATAAACTACAAACAAAACACAACGCCAAATGGAGCTTTCTCTCCCACAGACAGCACTTTTTCTCAACTGCCTAAAAACGCCTCGCCACATTCCTCTTTGAAATCAATTAGTGATGTCACTGATTAAGAAAGCCAGCCCAGTTTTTCATATGTGCTGACCATAGGTCCTGCCTGAGCAAGCACAGCCCGCCCAGTGGCTTGTTTGTTTGGTTGACCAATCACAACAGAGTGGGCCAGCTGACCAATCAGAGCAGACTGGGCTTTTCAGGAAGGCGAGCCAAGAGCTCAGACAGACTGTTTCAGACAGAGGAGCTGCAGCAATGGGCAGTATGAGAAACAAAATCTGTTTTTTGAACATCAAAGTATTTAAATCAATTCTAGTAGACCCCAAGAGTATAAATATGACGCTGAAAAGGAGTATAATAGGGGCTCTTTAAAGCACTCTGTGGGTTCATAACTTCAAGCAACCCTTTTCACATTCAAGTAGTTATGCTTTCTGTATAGAATATTGATTCTTTTTTTTTATTTAACCTTTATTTATACAGGTAATCTCACTGAGACACAGGGTCTCATTCTCAAGAGAGACCCGCTAGGGACAATATGTTCTGGCTGTGTTATGGTGTAAAGTTTGTGTCATGTCAATATCAGAAGTACCTGGCATTCAACACTTTGCTACCAACCTTACTAGCACCTCGGTTTGTGTGATTGGTTAAAGACTAGAGACACCTGTGTGACCTAGAAAGAAAAACTCATTTTTAATTCTAAGTAGCCAAACCTCTGTCTTTGTCTGTATATACCCACCTAGTATGTTTTCTCTCTCTGTATTGCTGTTATTCAAGCCACCCACTCCTTTCAGTCTGCAGCAATGACCTCAGCAGTTTTACCAGGCGTGATTTGAGCAGGCAACTCATAAACAACACAATGCAGTAGCCCCATAATTCAGGGCTGGTGTGTGTCAGGTCAAATAAGACTCAAACGAGCCTTTTTCCTCTTTTTTCATTCTTTCCTACACTCTCTCACACACAGCAGGAATGCCAGAGGGGCTCAGCTGACCTTAACAGAGTGGGAGTGAGGCAGGAAGTTGTAGATGAGAGAAACAGATTTTTGGAGGGACTACTCGGAAAAATTTCATTAAAACAGACTGTACAGTCTTTGAGCATTCACTCCTCACTCCAGTGCTAATTATCTAGGAACAGTATTAATCATCACTGTACTTAAACACTGAATGCAAGAAAATCCTTTACTTAACTCAAAGTACCAATACAATAAAAAAAATACCTGCAGTAAAAATCCTAAATAAAATGATCAGAAAAAGTACCAAAAGTAAAGCATTGGGTTTTTAAAGTTTATGTTTCTATGACATAAATTTGTATCTGCAAAGTATTCAGTAACTATACATGTCAGATAGATAGTAGTGGAGTAAAAAGTACAATATTTCACTCTGAAATGCAGTGGAAGTATATAAAGTGAAAATACTCAAGTAAAGTACAAATACCTCATGACTCTACTTAAGAAAAAGTACCTGAGTGAATGTACTTAGTTGCCTTCACCTCTGCATATTATTATATTTTGTGGGATGAGTGCAGGCTTAGTGAATTTTCAACAATAGCAGCTAGCATGCTAGCAGCTCAGCTAGCCATAGCACAAAATGTTATGCCGCAGTGATTTGTCCTGCTGCTGTAGATGGCGGTGTCAGGATGGCTAGGGCAAACTGGAAACATCAATCTCATACACTTCAATATCTGAACACTAACATTTTATAAAGTCACAAAAGCACTACAATATTTAAAGACTAATGTAGACCGAAAAGACAAAGACTAGACACAAACACACACAAACACACTGCTGTTGGCTCTGTGCTTGCGTAACATTTCAGAACATGTCCCAGCAGGGTTTTCCCCCACCCACAATACTTTGTTTTACATAGTCTGCAAATAATTTGACCTTTCTGAGTATGGCAACACTTGAATGTGTATTTATTTGAGACAAATACCCAGCTTTTAATATACAGAATCCATTCACTTTTTTAAAAGACGTGCAATAATGATCAGATACTTTCAATCTCAAAACACCTATTCCTTTTCAGTTTACCATAGTGCAAAATAATGCAAAGAATGTATTTGAAATAAACAATCAAATGGCACAAAACAAATGGCATGCATGCCACAGTGTCAGCCGTACCATAAAGTTGAAATATGAAACAATGATGATACAATACTAGCTAGTAGAAAGTATTCTGATGTACGTTTGCACCCTAATAATTACATTTAATATACAGTAGTAATAACATGATCTTTAACATGATACATGTCAATGTGTTTTTTTCATAGCGACTGCGGACCTTGCATCTACAGTAATAACAGCTTACTGCTTTTCATGGGGCACATGATGATTTACATGGTACAAAAGAGACATTGTACAGAGTAGAGAGGGTAGCCTGTGGAAAAATCACAAGTTGTTCAAAGATGATTTTATGTCCTGAACTGATTTCCTCTGTCCAATTTCCTTATGTTATTGCAACCAAATCAAGCTGTTGTACCGAACACCTCTAAATTCATAACTTGTGAAATAATATTTGGCCAACTACTCTGCACAGATCAGGAATGAAGTGAGTGAAATGAGTTTGTGACTTAAATAAAGCCACACAATATCTAAAGCATATGTAACGAAAGGTACACTCCATGATTTGGTACCAAGAGTGATAGTTAATGTTCTGCAGCTTAAATAAAGGAAGTGGAGTCAAAATTAAATACTGTTCACATCCTCCCTGTGTGGCGATCTTTACGAGAGCAGCTGTGCTAGCATATATACATAACAATACTGAACATCTTGAGTTCAAGACAAAAGCAAACATTAGAGGATGTTAATGTTTCCTTTTAGTGTAGGCTTCACAGTAGACTTATGCATTTACAGTTGATCCCCTTCTGGCATTTTCTCTTTATAAAGAAAATGGAGTCATTGTTTTAGCTATTTTGACCATTTGAAATGAATGGACAGACAGTCCAGGCTAGAGAGAGTCCCTGCCATGCTGAAGCTCTCACAGCATTCTCCTGTGAGGTCTGTACACACTATCTTAAGATGAATACTAATATAATGTTTTGATTCATTTTTGAGCCTCAATCTTCTGGAAACATAATCAGGCCAAAGCAAAAGCTCCAATTTTCACAAAGTCTTGGTCATCCAACAACAAAAATAGTCTCAACCATTTTTTTGTTTGTTGTTGGTGTAATGATTAATCGCTCTTAGGCCTCTCTCCTTTCAGGAAAGATATTCACCCCCAGCTCCACCAGCGCCCCCAGCAACATGGTCCACAGTGGTATACACACAAACGTCAGCTTTACATCAGCTAGCTTCTCCAGCTTGGCGCTCAGCGTCAGGCAGAAGCCTAGCTTGAGCAGCATGGCCGTCAGGTACCAGGCACGCAGACGCAGGTCTGGAGAGCCGTTGCGTGGATCGTACCCGGGCTTGCAACGGCCTGCCATCTTGATGGCAAGCATGAGGATGAGGATGCCATCAAATACCCAGACCGGGAGGAAGATGAGGAACCAGTTCCACTGCACCTGGAGGGAGAATATTATGCCAGTTATATAATCAAAAGGTGTTTATTCACCATTTATATCAGTGTGATGGGTCAATTTCTAACTAAGGTGGAGAAAAAAAAAATCACACACAAATCAAATTCAGTAAGTAAACACACCAAGGATTTAAAGTAAATGGACAATTAGGATATCTTGATTGAGTAAACAGTACTGTTATTACTATTATACTACTTACTTACTATTATAGGGTGAACAAAGAGAAGACTTACAAGAAGAGAATGATGTATTAAGAGAGAAAAAAAACCTTTACCTTCCCGTCCAGTTTCAGTACTAACATGATGAGGAAGACCAGGGTGAAGACCCAGGTCAACAAAACCCTCTGAGCCAGAGACATCTCACTGACTGGAGACAGATCAGCTGAGGAAACAGACAGACATCCATGGAATGGAGACAAAAACAAGGTCAGAAAAAAATCAGACACTCGGCATCACATAATTATGATGAATGTTTGGTCTATAAAGCATTTTAGCAAGAAACCCGACTTATAAGAATAGACAGCTACGTTGGAATAGCTGTTAAATAACGTTAGCTATTTAAAACATAGTATTGTTAACCACATCATACAACATGTCACTAATAATAGCTAGAATCAATTTCAAATTAATCATTTTCATTCATCGTCAGTTAGCTCATTACAATGACAGCTAGCTAGTAGCTATCCAATAGCATATAGCTAACCGGTTGGTGTTTCATTTAAGGCAACTTCTGACTAACCTTACTTCAGTGTATTTCTACATCGGTGGCCGGCATTGTCTTCTCCCTGTAGGGCATACACCAAAACTCATAACGTTTCAGATAATTCACATAATTATCATCCATGCAGCAGACGGAGGGATTTTTGGGTCCGTTATCTGTGTTTGTCCCGCCCATCCTGGAAGCCAATTGGTCCTGGTTTTGTTACGTCACGTTTAGTTAACGTCCATTACTGTGGGGTCTAACCGTAAATATTTTGCAAAAGCGCAAACTCGTTGTAATTTTTTCCCTGTAGTGAGGTTTAACGTCCACTAGAGGTACGTAACGTTCTTTCTATGTTTCTTGGTGGTTGTGTTTATATTCGATTTATAGTGCAAGTACATTAAACGGAGACATTTTGCTGTGATATCTTGTTGCTTTTTAGTTAATTTGTTCATTGGAGTGACATGCAAGCCCGCATTTCTTTCATCTTCTCGTTACTAACAGCCGTCTTAAAATGTAATGGCGCATTTACACGGTGGTTTACGGGCAACGGGCTGAAGTTGTATTTTTACAGTGAGAGGCTGAAAGGAAAACGCTAATGCTTCAAACATCGGTGAGCAGCAGCAGACGCTGAGCATCTCTTCCAGACAGTGGACAAAGCTGGCTATCTCAGTGCACTATTAAACCACGTTAGGAAAGCACAGTTTGGGTCTGTGCGGGGACTCGAAGCTGTCGTCGCAGTAAAGGAGGTAAGACTGAGCGGCTGCATATTGTGTTTGGACAGCATTGATCAGGATTGCAGAATTAGGGCCAGCTGTGTGGGCTCTTTGTGCCTGCCGGTAGCTTCACGCTAGCTTACGGTGTAGTTAGCATGTTATAAGCTAGCAGCAGCAGGAGGAAAACAGTCTGTGTGTTAACTGAACCATGAAGACTGTCTGTCTGAAAACACCGTGACTGCATCTACACGGAGGCTAGCTACACGATTAGCTGCCTTTAGATTGCTTTATAGAGCTTCACTGGTTCTATCCTTTTTAGGAGCGAAACACACACACACACACACACACACACACACACCCACACACGTTAACTCTGTACTATTTTGGTGTAGTGTAACGTTACTGACTTCCTTGACACTAATGCACTTTAAACCATTATATTTTAGTCTGAACTAACCTCCACTTAAATTATACTAGAGCTGCAACTGCCATTATTTCCATTACAGGGTTTTTATATTTCCATCGGAGCTGGGCAGGGCTAACGTTACCTCGCTTAAAATCCTAAATATATTTAATATAATTTATAAAACAGTTTTTACTCAAATCATCTGACACACAGCAAATGTCATGTATTTAATGACTATTGATTTGTGACTTTTTTCATCTACCAACTTAATTGGTCAGAAGACAAGATGCTGGTACTTACCACTTTGGTTAAACAGTTTCTTGGGTTTATTCAAGGTAGAAGTCTTAGGTCACTATCCTTAAAGTATGCACAACATTGTATGGCTGGAAGATGCCTGAAAACCAATAAATATTGACATTTCAGAAGCTGGAAGAATTTAAATTGTGGCATTTTTGCTAAAAACATTACCTTAAAAATGTATCAATTATTAAAATAGTTGGTTAGTTTTACGTCAGTTGACTAATGGATGTTTTAGGTCTAGGTTCTACTCTATTCTATTAGATTCTATCACTCTGTCATGCTGTACTCGTCACTCCACTGTACTCTACTCTTGTATTTTGTTCTGAAGCCAGTGTTGGTTTTCTCTACCTATCTTCTGTCCCCGGGGTAGCGGTGAGGGGAAACTGTGGCAGGCTTCAGCTGGCCGTCAGGCACACAATTTGGCAGGTCATCTGGTTATCCAACGTGATTTTTGCCAGCCTGTCTGTTCCAGTGTCCAACTAACACTGTCATCGCGCTCCTAAAATTTTCACTGCAATCATAATTGAACCCTTAAATTAACCTTTATCACTATTCCTGTACAAAGCCATAAGGTTGACATACAGCAAGGACAGTCAAATAGAGCTTAACATCTTTTATACGTTTTTCTGTAAATCTGTAGTTTGTACACACAATATGGATTTCTTGAAAATCAGAATGTCTGTACAGGCTGAAGAAGAGGGACAGATCAGACTATATTTAATTAGAAAGTCCTGTTATTTCAATTTCAATTTCAAACCTTTATTTCAAACTCGGGGCCCATTGAGGGAGACCCTCATTTTTAATGGGGCCTAGTGCACAGCATGCATTTCAGCAAATAGACAATAACATTTAAATTACAACAGATAAAAAGTTTAAACAATCAGGTAAAGCCGACACAAGATGTGATTATGAAACAATGACACTAGTAGAAACAACTACCTGCTGTATCATCTACTGTTGCAGCTGTTACGTGACTGTGCTCAGACTGTAACCAATAATGAATTTATTTTTTTACATTTTGTTTTACCTGCAGACAGTTAAGGTCAGACGTGTATGGCAGCACTGTGTAAAGTGGATTTTTGTATTTTAAGATTTCATGAAGTACTTTTTCTGAAAAGCAATTTATATTATAACCAGGAGATTAGATGTGTGTGTGTGTGTGTGTGTGTGTGTGTGTGTGTGTGTGTGTGTGTGTGTGTGTGTGTGTGTGTGTGTGTGTGTGTGTGTGTGTGTGTGTGTGTAGTCGGTTACATCATCAGCTGCAATGTAGTTATATCACAACAGACTGCCATATCATCTTATGGCCTGCAGGGATATAATTCATACAAAAATAGAGCCATTGCAGTATTGAGTGCAACCAGAAACCTCACAGAGAAAGGTCAAGTGGCTTTGCAGTTGCTAAAGAAGTGCCAAGTTACGAGCTTAGCTGTACTACAGTAGACTGACTGACTGATTGTGTTAATGACAACGTGGAAAGTGTGTGTGATAGGATGAGCCATTGCTGGTCAGGTTAAGTCTATGAAATCAAGCGTTAACGGACAGGATTGGCAATCTACAGCAGGTGCACTTTGATTCTGGACCAGATCAGGCGTTCTGTTATTTTCAATTTGGTTTGTTGAAGCCAATACTAATAGTTTTGTATTTGTATCATCATATAAGCATGCCTTTTTCAGAGAATATATTTAGACATAGGGTTGAGGAGGAAAAAGTACAGGTGTCAATAATAAAATTAATGAATGATGGCCTAATTCCATTCAGCCGCTTCAGGGTCCTGGTGTTGTGCATGCTGGCGTGCTGTCATGGCTCACTGAGAGACTTGAATACAACAAAGCCATTGTTGTTATTAGTATCACATGTGCTTTTCCTACCATGACAATGCAGTGTCTGCTTTGAAAAAGGCATATTGATACAGATTTGGAGACCTACTGTAGGCACAGACACAAATACAAGTCAACCATTTACAGTAGATGTAGCACACCCACACAGGTGTTTTCAGTTATTTTGGCGGATTAAAGCTCTGTCCATGTTAAAGTTGGGTGGACCTATATTCTAGAAATTACGGAGGTCACCAGACATGCACTAAAAAGCTAACTGTAGCGTGACAAATGTGTCAATCGAACACAGTCTATATGGTCCCACACAGTCCCACACAGAAGAAGTCTAATCAGCCAAAATAAGTGAAATCACCTTTGCAGATGTAGCAATTTTTTAATCTCTGAATTGATATGCCCTAGATTAGATTATTACACACACTGGAAACCCTTGTCCATACATGGATTTAGATGTAGTTATTAGTCTGAGTGCCCAAATGAAGCATCTCTTTCCTGAATGAGTCACACACACACACACACATATGGCGGCTGTTGCTTTGAATCTCAAATGTGATTGTCCCAGGCCAGACAGTCTTGACCGTCTGGCCTCTCTGTTTTCCAAATGTCCAGCTCATGTCTTTATTTGGCTGTGAGGATGAAACACCAGTCCGCTACACAGCCTGACGTGTGCGTGTGTGTTTGCAGCGCCCCCCCCCCCACACACACACACACACGTCTTCATATTCCTACATACAGAAAATGCATTGTATTGTAATCTATTGTCACAAATTTGACAAAACCTCCAATTGTCATATGACATATAGGATGATTTGGCTTTGTATCGGACTAAATCCAGCACAGCAGCTCACTAGAAAGAGCTGCTTTTGTCAAGCAGAATTTGAGATCCCGTTTTAGAGGTGTTAGGACGCCTGATTAATTGCCTGAACGATCAATATTCTTGCTGATCGGATAGATAGATTTCTGGCATGTCAGAGATGTTGGTCGGCTGTCTTTTGAGGAGTTCCAAGGTCTGATTCAAAACATCTAGTATAAACTGTAGTAAGCTTGTTTTAATATTTATGGAGTGGTATTTTACAGGTTGTGGCTGAAACTATATTGACTGAGTCTGTGCTGTGATTTAAAAGCTTTGCTGCAGAATAGTCATCTTCTCATTCATTTTTTTCTCTCTTCTTGCTTCTCCTTGCACAAAGACTGCCTTTCTCTTTTTATACTATTGTTGAGGATGCTGTTATCTTAAATAATAATGAGCGTGCATGTGTGTGTGCATGGCCCTGTATAGGTCAAGTGTAGTGTCATTTGAGCTTCTCAAGGATTCACCCTACATGATGGAAAACACAATCTCCGTCTCCCACCACCCTTCTGTTTCACACACTCACTCTCAGAATCCCTTTACCGTTGATTGAGCAGCGTCATATTTCCTAGGCATGCAAACAAACGCATACACACTTACTTAAATGCACACATACCCACACGCACCCGTGCCCCCCCTCGGCCCAGCTCAGAGATGTAACCTGCACCCATCATGAAATAGAGCACCCAGAGAGAGAGGTAGCAGCTCCTGTTACACATCACGAGTTACCAGACTCGTGAAGGAGGTCTCCTCTTGTGCTCATGTTTTTATTTAGACATCCCAGAGAAACATAACACCGATAGAAAACCAGCGGTCATAGGCAAGAGAAATTCCTCTTTCTCTGCTTTGCCTTTGATTTTGTCCTACTGTTTAAAATGTACTTCTGTCATTTGTAGAGCTTCTCGATTATGGAAAAAAAATCATAATCACGATTATTTTGGTCAATATTGAAATCACAATTATTAAACACGATTACTCATTGACTTTTGGAGAGATGTTGCAATTATTGAAATAAAACAAACTGTGAAAAATCAACAGTGAAAACACCTTGAACTGTGAAATTTCCCTCAACCCTAACCCATACTTTTCCCATTTTTTTTTCTTCATTCAGAACATAAGACAAAATAAGAGTTTACTTGCAAAAGGTAATGTGCAAAATAATCGTTTTTCTCGATTATTCTGTTTTTTGTGAGCCAAAATCGTAAACCACGATTACAATTTCGATTATTTGCACAGCCCTAGTCATTTGTCCATCTGAAACCGCTTTGTGGTCAACACTGATAGAGATCAGTGCCCAAGGAGTTTTCAGCAGTATTACGGCCTTTTTTTACAGGCCAAATTTTGCAGCTTTCCCCAGCTTCCATGAACCCTCCCACCTCCCTAAATTTAAAGTGGAACTATTATGCTTTTCCGTATTTCCTGTCATCTATCTAATAAAGCGAGACGTATCTGTATGTATACCTATGTGTCCGTGTTAGTGGGCGTGTTTGGGGGGAAGGTAACCTGCATGCACACGCCACATACAGAACGCTTTACAACAGCGTTGCTTCCAACGTAGGCTACATGATTGCTATAGTTGCTGTGAGCTGTAGCCTACATTCACCACTTCTAAACAGAGGCGCAACATAACGTAATCTCTGAGATTATTCAATGCGAGAAAATCTCAGAGCTGAACCGGGCAGACACAGCAGTTTTCATCAGACTCACCCTGGGTC